>NW_020956212.1:70062-117317 GCF_003031625.1 Empidonax traillii
ACAGACACCAAACCCCACAGGGCCCCAGGCCCCACAGCCCCGCTTTGGTCAGTCCAGCCCTCCCCACGTGGTTCTGCACTCAACGCAAATCATGGCTTTTTTATTGTTGTGGCACAAGGCCGTGTTTGTTCAGCACCTGTTGGAGAACAAGATGTTTTAGCCAAGGCAATCAGGCTGCTCCTGCCCAGAGACAGGAGTGGCTGCTGCTGGTTTAGCACCCCTTCCAGAAGCCTGATTTCCAGTGGGAGAAATAACGGGGTAAAAGCCTGAGCTTGCCTCTGACTCAGTGTGGTTCCTGAAGCCCTAGGAGGTTGTTACCGTCACACATCAGGTTTTTATCTTTATATTGTTTCCTGTACATGGAGAAAATTAACTGACTGGGATCCTGGTACCCAGAGCCCACGGTAGGTGTGTGCTCAGGGGAAGGCAGAGCTAAAGGGAAGCCAGGCCCACTGGGGAAGCCAGAACTGTGTGATTTAGACAGAGTAGTTACTCCAGCCTTCATTGCTCCAGTGAGATTTCAGAGGAGGTGAAACATCCTGAGAGCACTTTACCTCTTTTCCCTTATCACTTAACCCCCTGTGCTGCCCAGGCCATGCTGGTGGCAGCACCAACCCCCTGTTTCAGGCAGCACAACGGGCTTTCATGTACTTCCCCCGCATTGCACTGTATAAATCAGGCCTAAATATTAACACAATTTCCCTGCCTCTGTATGTTTTCCTGTAATTTTATTAGTTTCATTAACGAACACCCACTTGCCACCAGCTCAGTGGCCCCGGAGCGGGTCGTTTCCAGCAGGGAATGGTATTTCTCCTTCATAAACCTGCTAATGGACTTCCCAGGAGGTCTGGCTGCTCTCACCCTGGCTCTGCATGAGATAGAGAGCTGAGATTTAACCAGGAGCCAGAAGGTAGACCTCCAAATACATATTTAAAACAGATTTAGGAAAGTACTGAGAAAAATATCCTTTTGAAGTGTGGGAGGCAGGGCTTCTGCTGCCTGGGGAGGAGGGTTTGCATAAGCTGCATGGCCTCCTTGGGCACCACAGCCAGAGCTCCCCTCCTGCCATCTCCTAATAAATATTTTTATTAATAAACTTAACAAAACCCACACAGAGCCAATAGGACCCGAGAGCTTTAAAGAGGGGAACGCAGATGGGATTTTGTGGTCAAGCTTGTTCTGTTGTGCCAGGGATATTTTGCCTTTGTGTATAAATCATCCTATAAAGGGCAAGGTGAATATGAGGAGATTTTAATTCCTTTCCTTGAAGGGATGTTAACTACAGCCAGGAGCAAGTTTGGAGATGAATGATCCGAGGAGGTCTGCAGAGTTCTCTTGCCTCATTTGGGAAGGTTAATTGTGAAGGACAGAGCTGCTGTGACAGCACAGCTTCCATGTGCAGGACCACACCTGGGCCATTGCAGCGCTGGAAGGACGTGCTTGTCTCTGGACGTTTCTTGCATGCAAAGATGCTGAACGTTCATCTTGTCATTTTAACAGAGCCGAGACATCATTTATGAGGAACTGGGGGTCCAGTTAATGTTGTCTGGTGTCCAGCTGCAAGAACTGGTTTTCCCTGTGGATAACACCTGGGAGCTCCTGGGACACGGGTGGTGGTGCCTCTGTGTTCCTCAGCCATCCTGTCGTGCACAGAGGAGGGGCTGGGCTCGTGTCAGCTCTCTGGGTTTAGTCTTGCTCTTAACCTGCCCTTCTGAGTCACCAGTGCAGGGGTCCAACTCCTCAGGAAGGTTGGGACTTGGAAAGCAAATTTAGTCTGTGTGTCAAATCCTGTTCTCCCAGTTTCCCCCCTGAATTTGTCATAAGAACAGAAAGTGGAGCAGTGGGAGCGCTTTGTCCAGGCTGTGTGAGGAGAGAAAAAGCGTAGCCTGTTTTCAAGCACCCTGAGCCTGAGATCCTCTTTGCATGTAATGAATCTCCTTGGCACTGTGCAGTTGAGAGCATCCTGCCTGTGCCTGCTTTGGAGTCTTTTCTTCCTTGCAAAGGTAATGCAGGAAGAGCTGAAGCCACGCTTTGATGAAGGGAGGCTGGATTTGTGTGAGGAGCTCAGTGTGCATTTTGCTCTTGTCACACTACCTCGAGAACAAAGGGCCCAAAATATGGAAAACTTCAAACCTCGAGCATTCAAGCAGCCAGAGTCTGAAAGTCTCAAAGTGCAATTGTGTTTTTGCCAGTGAAAAGCTGAAGATGCTGTTCATAGGAGCCCTTTGGGTCTTCAACCTGCCATGAACGTGAACTGAGTAATAAACACCTTGGCTAGTGACACCTGCCTAGCACCCTGTCCTCCTCTTGTTAATCAGTGTCTCATCTTGCAGTGATTAAGAGGTTGAAATCCTACAACTTCAGTCAGATTGTGTCTGGTCTTGAGTGCTTTCTGCAGGTGTACCCTGTGTCTGTGTGGGGACAAGGCAGCTCGTTTGCTGTGAATTGAAGAGAACTGTCATGGCCTCTGCAGGAGCAGGAAGCTGCAGCCTCAAGGCTGACACTCTGAAGCACTTGCTGGGGCTAAGCAAAGTTCTGGGAAATCTTAATAGAAAGAAAATAAATTCTAGATGATCAAAAAGCAGTGAAACAACCACACATTTTCATGATTAAAAGATCGAGAAGTCAAAGAACAAGAAGGGTCACCTGTGAAAACCCTGGTTCATCTCCCTGTGATGAGGTTTTCCGACACCACATTTTATTGTTTTCATTGTTTCATCAAAGGAGCCCGAGTTGTGGTGGAGGCTGAAATGCTGCAGGATCAAAGCAGGGCTGATGGATCCCCACAGGAGGAGGCACAAAAGGAGAGCAGAGCCTGCACCTGGCCCACACCGGGGTTAAGGAGGGCTTGCACTTCCTAAGCAGATCTGTGGCTGGGAGCCCAATTACTCCAACTTCAAAGTCAGGAGAGGGACTCTTGTGCCTGACCCCTGACCCGGGGTTACCAGTCCTTCCCATTCCTTTGGATTCTCGACCTCCCAACAGATCCCAGGCCTGTCTATACCATTTTAACCCTTCAGTGGTGCAGTACCTGCCAATGGCAGCAGGTGTTCACTGCTCCCTGCCCAGTCCCTGTGACCATGCCCAGGTCCATGTCCCTTGGGGGCTCTGGACCATCAGCCTATGCTGGATCATCAGCCTGCAGCCCTGGCACATCCAAGTGCATCCATGACCTTAAGGATTGTTTTAAAGGGCTTAGCCAGGAGGGCTCTGGGTGACATTCCCAGGAAAGTGACCTAGGGGTCCTCTTGGCTGCTTCCCCACAGGTTTTGTCTCAGCACTGTTGACTGTGGGTGGCCTGGACAGTGATGTCCACTCACTGTGTGCCTCCTGACCAGCAGACACGGACCCTTCCTCGTGTCCTGAGACCTTGTCAGGATGTGGGGAATCCACAAATGTCTCTCTTGCATTTTGGGAGCCTCACTGGAACTCCTGCCATTTCAACGGTACCTTTTCTGTCAGCTCTGACAAAACCAAGCTCAACTGATAATATCCAGCCTTAAGAGTCGTGATTAGCTAAATCCCATTTACCATTTGTGCCGACCTTCCCGGGGAGCCAAGGAATTACAGCCATTGCTTCTGATTCACTCTTAAGTGTTTTCACTCTAAATGTATTCTGGCTACATGAATCTGTAATGACAATTAAATATCTGCCTGGTGCTCATAAGGAACAGTGAGCAGAGATTTTAGTGCAAGATTTTCTGTACCAGCCTTTGAACTGAATTTGTTCTGATCTCAGAGGATTGTCGGAGAGACAGGAAACCATTTACCAGGGCTAGAATGGAGACTGTGCTAATTCACTCCTCCAAACCTTTTTTTTCACTCACTGGAATTCAATGAAGAATGGGAATCATGAAGAAAACAGTAATCTTAAAGTTCAGTGCTACAACAGGAGAGATTTTTCATTGCTTTAGGGAAAAGAAGTTATGCAGGAGGAGGAAGCTTTGAATATAGATATGCTGGAGGATTGTCATAATCTTCAATCTTGACACAATATTGCTCTTCCCCACTGAAACCTATTTTAATATGTCTTGAAATAAATGTCACCCTTGAAGGTTGCTCCTGGAGATCTGAGGAAATGCAGCACTGCTTTGAATCTCAGAAAAGGTTCACATCTAATGCCATGGTAATTAAAATGCAGATGGTGTGGTGAGAGCTCTCCTCAGGATCAGGGATTGTCTGTCCCAGGGCTCAGACATCTCTGCACCCCCATGCTTTGCTCAGCACCAGGCACAGAGGGAGGGCTGGGGGCTTTCCTTGCCTTGTCCCTTGTCCTGCGCTTCCTGACCCACGTTCATCACCTCAGTCCATGGCAAATAAAGTCAGTTCAGGATCCTGCTCTGTTCCCACTGAGACACTTCTGTATCAGTGTCAGAGAGCCTAAAGAAGGGAGTACATAAGGAACAGTCTTCCTAAAGCTTAGTCTGTTCTGTTCCACCCCAAGCACATGGTGATTACGGGAATGAGAACATACTGTGGAGGAGGAAGCTATTTCTGGATGCCAGTCAAGACTCACCAGACCCAGGCTGACTCCTGACAGCACTATCTCACAGAAGCAGATGGAACACTTTTGGGGTGTGGGGGGGAAAGAAGCATTTAGAGGCTCCATTCACAGGAGTGATTCTCACTGAAGAACTCCCTGAGGAAAGAGAGATGGGAGGGAGGCTGGAGGGCAGGAAGGAAAGCCTTCTGATATTTCTCATGTTGGGCAAAGCTGGAGTGAGGTAAGGCTCATCTAGTTTGCTCTGTTTATTTTTAGCCAGCAGGTTTAGGCAGTGAGAGCTGATCTCTGGAAGAGGGCTGGGGTGATGCCAGTGTCCTGAAGTGTCCTGTTTAGACGGCTGGGCCGGTAGATGACCTTTGCCTGAAACGTGTTTCCAGTCTGAACACTCTCAACCGTGACTAAACAAAGTAGATCTTGTAAAGACTTGGTGTTGGCTGGTTGGATTTTGTCTTGTTTCCTTCCCCCAGGCAGTGCTGGCACTCCAGTGATGTTCAACAAGAACGGGGATGCCCCAGGGCGCTACGACATCTTCCAGTTCCACACCACCAACACCAGCACCCCAGGCTACCGCCTCATCGGCCAGTGGACAGATGACCTGCAGCTCAACGTGAGTCTGGCTGAGTCCTGCCTTGCTCCTCTCTGTCAGCCATAGTCACTAAATGCTTTTTTTCATCCGGAAAACTTGGGAGGGATCTTCACTATCTCTTCACAGCAGCACAGTGGGGTTTTGTTGCACATTATCTTGTTCTAGTCTGTCCTGCAACCTTTTCCCCACACCCTGAGCACCAAAGCTCCTCAGACTAATAGAGACATTAGGGGATCATGCAAATTTTATTACTTTTGTGTGTCTGAGATCCCTAGTTGCCAGCTTGGAAAATGAAGCCGTAATTTGTTGTAGTTTGAAACCACAGGGCTTTCATTTGCAGATGCTCTTCAGTTTTTCCTGGTTTTGGAAAGCTGAAAGTAAATGTTGTTGGAGTGACTCACTTTTCCAGTGGTACTTTCAATCCATATGGATGAGATGGCCTTTCTGTGATGATGCCTAAAGGAAAACAAGCACGTAGGAGCAGGGGATCAAAGATACTTTGATGTTTTCCAGATGAAAAAAACAGGAGTGGTGGGTGGGAAAGCTGGAGTCTGTGTCAGCCTCATCCAGGGAGAGCTGGTCTGTGACCTGTCTCAAGATCTGGGTTCATGATTCCTGATTGACTTTGTGAAAGTTGCTTGAGCCTCGAGTTCCTGGAGAAGTGGTGCCAGTTTGAGCTGAGAACTGGTTGGCTCCTTGAGGAGTGTTATGAACACCCACAGCCAGAGGTTTCAGTTGTTTGGCTCTTCAGCAACAGAGCCTGAATAAGAGCAGGGTTATTCCTGAAGTGTTTATTTGTTGAGAGGTTTTCCTCTCTCAGTCAATGTTCCATGCAAGGAACATCATGAATCCTTGGTGTGTTATGGCCCCTTCTCTGCCTCTGCTGCCAGGTTTCCTTTGCAAACAGGGTGCAGGGTGACAGGGAGGGCTCTGTGACCATGGCCCAGCCCCAGCACGTCCCCAGGGGTGGCCAGGGCATACCTGGCACACAGGGAGGGGTCCCAGCCCCTGTGGCTGAGTGTGGACCCAGCGTCACCCTCACTGCACTTGTAATGTTGTGGGGGTTCGTTAAATTAAGTTAATAGCATGTGGGTCACCAAAAGTCCAGTCTTGGAGACTGGCCACAATATTTTGCTCTCTTTGGATTCTGGCTCATTTTGATTGGCTTTATTTGATTTGCTCTTTTGGTGGTTTTCAACTTTTGATGTTCTATTTAAAGAAACCTATATTAACTTTCAATTTACAGTTCTTTTAGCAAAAAATATTAATATTTTATTAAGTAAATCCTTCTTTATGTAAACGATACATCCTGCTTCATTAAAATTTAAAGCTAAATTAATGGAGCTTGATTTGTATTCCTGTTGTTGTGTTAAATGTTTCCATCAAAAGAGATCTTTCCTCACCCTCAAATCCTTGTGGCCACAGGGTCATATCAGTAATTAAGATTCTCTCAGTACCTTCTCTTCTACTTGTTGAAGTGTCCTGCTTTCTCACACAGATATAGATGTAGGTATAGGTACATGGTAGTCCCTGCATGTGTTTTCTTACAACAATTAAGAAAATTGTGGAGTTTAGAGAAGTCAAGGATTCCTGGAAATAACCAAAGTAAAGACTATTAAATACATTCCAGGGAAAACTACCAGAGGCTACAATTTGTCTTCAGTAATTATTGTGGAGATAACCCTTCAGGGGATATTTCCACAGGACTTATTCCTTTATTACTAACACAGAAAGGGAAAGAAAAGGATGTTTGGTGCAAGTGCTAATTTTGATTTGGAAACTGCTGCAGTGATGTTTTGTTTTCCACGAGGCTTGTCACTTTGGGCAGTCTCAGTTCAGTGTGTCTGAATTTCCTCAGTTACAAGAGAGAAAAGTTGTTCACACAGGCCTTAAAGGTAAGGACACTCCTGATCCCAAAAGGAGTAGGTAAACAACTGCTGAAGACCATCATAGGTGAGTAAATACCTTCTTCTTTACCATTGTCCTCATCCCAAGAAGGAACCAGCATGTTTTGCCATTTCTCTGGCAGTGGTGCTGCTGTTGAGCCTGTTGTGGAGCCCTTCTGCAATGGTCCATGTCACCTTCCCGTTCATGGTATTTTCTTGGAGTGTGGTGGCCACAGAGTGGATTCATCTTGGGAGCTGTACTGAATTTTCTCATGTAAAGTTACAGAAGAACTTCTATTTAAATTTTATTTCTGTTGCTTATGTTGGTAGACAAACAGAAGAGATCTTTAACAACTTACTAAAATCTGCTCTATCCAATTGTTTTCTTCTTGTCATGAGTTGATAAACCTGGTTTTGTGAGTTATCTGAGGCTCTATTCTTCTCAGTCCTGGTGGTTCTCCCACCTTGGCATCACCTTTGCTGTTCCATGTCTGGCAGAACTGTCCAGCCAAGGCAGGCACTGGCTCCCTGCCCCCTCCAGAGCCAGGCTCTGCTTCCCTTCAGATGTTTGTATGTGAAGTGTCTCTTCTGGCTGCTGTTGACTCACCCTGGATTTGCATTCCTGTATCTGAGGGCAGAAGCTGGTTGATAACAAAGAAAATATTCTATGACTTTTCACTGCAGCAAACTTTGGGAGCTGCCGTAGCTTTTCCACAAGGGCAGCCCAGTCCCCCTTTCCTTTGCCTGGTTGGTGTCAAACCACTGAGCACAGCTTTGCCCAGTACCCAGTGCATGATTTAGTGTCAGTTCTGGCTGTGTTTCAGGTATCCACGCAAGGATAAAACGAGCAGATGTCTAATTCGGAATGGCTTGGCCAGTATTCCATGCAAAGCCCCTGCAGTGCTTTGTTCTCCCAGCAGCAAGGTTGTGAGCACACGAGGCCGGCCCCTCTCCCACCAGAGGTCAGGGGAGACCACCCTCTGCCTCTGTCCTCGGTGAGGATGATGCCAAGCTCTGTCAGCCCCTTTTGGCCCCTGGCACGTGGATTTAAGGCACAGTATTTATAGTTCGTGTCCTCCTGCAATTTGAAATGCTTTGCTCTGGATTTTGGGATCAGGAATTTGGCCTCTCCTGAAATCCTGAGCTGTGACCCCCAGCGCCTGTGGGAAAGCAAAGATACAGCTAATGCCATTAGCTGATAAATCCTCTGGCCACGGTAATAGTGGAGTTTTAAAGCAGGGTTGTGGCTCCCTGATGGTGCTGAGGGTGCATGTGGGTGTTACAAGGCAGTTGTGTCGTTACAGGAGCTGCTTTGACTGGGTTTAGCTTTAATGTTTCGGAAGCCAGAAGTGCCAGCAGTGTAAAGGAGGGAATCTGCCACGGGGAGGAGGGAGGGTGTCATGTACCAGCTCTTCAGTGGTTGGTTTGCTTTTCAAGTGGGTAATTTGATTTGTTGTTTGGTTGGGTTTCCTTTGGCATTAAGTGGATCACCGAGGCCTCTGCGGCTCGTGCAGTAGGACATGGTGAGGGTGGCTGAAGGCAGCGTGGCCAGGACATGCAGGGTCCTGCTTTCATGCCTGATGTTTCCCTTGGAATCTGAGAGCAGTACTCACCCCCCATGCTCTCCCAGCGTGCCCACAGACCCATCTCCAGCTGTCTCCTCGCTGTACCTGCCCTGTTTGTGAGTCTCTGGAAGCCTTTGAGGCTGATGGATAAGAGGCACTGTAGGAGTGCAAGGGGCTGGCAGAGCAGCTCCCATACGTGGCTGGCTCCTAAAAATGCAGCTCCTCATGCTTTGAGGTGCCTGACACAAAGAGAAACACACCTCTCCTGGAGGAACTGCTGTGCCTGAAGGAGAAAGAAATGGATCGCTCCTAGAGGAGCTACAGGTTCTCGTGGGAAATTTGGTGATATTGCTTCTTTCTCTAGACAGAGTTAACTCAGCAGGTCCCAGGTTTATTATGTTTTCCCATCCCATTCCCCCTGCAACTATCCCAGAACTGTCAAATCAACAAATAAAGCAACAATCCCTGTGAAATTACTGAACCTTATTTTTCCAAGCGTTTGCCTTGTTGCCAAGGCTGGAGAGATCTGCCCAGGCTCCTGCACAGGCACATGAGCTGAGGTGTGGAGTCATCTCAGACCATCCCTTTCCATCCCCCTTGGGCTGCCTGTCCATGGGGGCAGAGGTGGTGCCCTCTTTCACCTTCACCCTCATCTGGGAGTAGTGCAGTGGTTCCATGAGACCTGTTCACTCGCCCTTAGAGAGGGAGATCTTCCCAGAACAAGGCAATGTGGGGTTGTTTTGCAGTCTGATTGTCTAATGAGTGCTGTAATAAGGCCATTGGTGTCTGCATAGGGTGCATCATGTTGTCTTAATTGCATTGGCATCTCCGACTTGTCAAGTGCACTCTTCCAGCTCGGTGTTATGGCTCATAACGGTGTCACTGGGCACTGGGGCTCTGCAGCACATTTTCAGGATGGCTGAGGAAGGTGAATTCTTGACTAGGGATGGAAAACACCATGTCCTGTCCATTATTACACTGCAGAGATTTCAAGCAGCTCTTACTCCAGACGTGCTTCACTTCCAAAGCACCGGGCAGGGCTCACTGTGAGCTCCAGATAAAATGAAACCATTCCCCTCGTTAATTTGTCTGCAAACAGAAGCAAATACATGTTAAAGACGCCGAAACATGTTGCTTGCAGAGAGAAACAAGAAAATCTGTATTGTTTTATGGATGTGCCCTGGGACTGGGAATAGTCTGGTGGTGTGGAGCGGTGCAGGGTTTGAAACATGAGTGCTGGCTGCAGGAGCCCTGCACGCCGTGTCGGGCCGGCTGCCTGCAATTCCTCAGCCCCTTATTGATGGCCTCCAGCAGCATGTGATCTATGGCTGCAATCCTGCCAAACAAGTGCTGGGAAGATGGATGGCATTGATAATTATCAATATGGTTCCATAAACACGTCGGTTACACGGATCCAACCGCCCTTATAAATCCTGGCCGGCGCCGCACGCTCCGAGGAAGCGGCTGCTGCTCATTAATAACCCCCTGCTCCGGAGGGAGGGAACTGAGTGCTGCTGTTCTCCAGGATTTCAGAGGAGCGTGAAAAATGGGGGGAAAAATTCCTCTTGCTTTAAGGAGCAATGTTCCTGCAGCTCGTGGTGTTGGGCTCGGAGCGAGCTGGGGGCCAGCATTCACCTCCAGAGGATGGGGAGCCCTGGCTGGCCTGGGAGACAGACAGAGCCACTGACACAGAGGTGAGGCAACTTCCACACTGCCATGCTTTCTTCCCCACAAACAGAAATATATTAAGGAACTCAGTAATCCTGTTTGCAATTTATGCAGATCCTGCTCACTTCAACACCTACTGAGTCTGTTTGGGCTCAGACTAATCAATTTACTGCCACAAACATCTCTGTTAGGGAATTTGGAAACAAATGTTATGAATAGTGAGCTGGTGACGAGAGTAATTAACTGTCTAACCTGCTGGCAAGAGACCCGGCTGTACCTGCCTTTTTTTGGTAAAATATTCGGATTGGAATTGGATCCAAGCGACTCCTCAGCGCTGTTGGATGCTCAGGAATATTCTGCCAACAGATGGTATTTTTCTAAAATAACGTGTTCAAGTTGATTTTTGTTCATTCTTTTTTTTTTTTTGGTTTTGCTGTTGGGCTTTGGGTTTGTGCTTTTCTTTTGGAGCAGAGTGTGTTCAAACCAGATGGATGTTTGTTTGTTTGTTTGTTTGGCACTGTTGGGACACTCTGCATCCTCTGCTCCCCTGGTCCTCTCCATGTGTCACATCGGTCAGCAGGTGACACGTGTGACAGTCACGCCCCTGGGGCTGGGGGTGCCTGGCTTTGTGGGAATTATTTCACAGCATTATAGCTGCTGAATGCAAAGTCCTTCCAGAAAGATCTGCAGCCTGGTTGCAGAGCTTTTGGCCATAGCTGGGCATTTCTGAGCTCAGCCTCTGTTACACCCTCAGCCAAACTGCCTGTGGTCCAGTTAGGAGTTTAAAGGTGCATAATTGCATCAGCAGGTTCCTCAAACACGTCCAAATTACATGTTTTGGCTGGGAGTCCCCGTGCCCACCGTGTCAGCAGCTCTGATGTGCTGTAATAATAGATGTTGTTTATTTTGTTCTCTCATTAAATTCTGCAATCTTTCATTGCTCGTGTCAGCTGTGACCAGCAAAACACCTTTCATTATCTTAAATTGCAGAATTACCTTTCAGCCAACTGGAAGGGAATTTTTCAAACCACTGGCCTGCTGAATGACCATATGCTAATTCCTTAGTCCTCCAGCAGGTCTCCAAAATGCATGGAAGAGGAGCAGGCTGGAATCACGTAGGGCCTGCTCACAAGCTGTGATTGCAGCCGGACACGGGGAGGGCTCTTGGAATGAAACCAGGGGCTTGTGGGATCACAGATGGGTTTGATGCATTTGGTTCAGAGACGGCTGCTGGAAGTAATTTGTGTTCAGATAAGGGCACAGCCTCAACATACCTGACAGAAACCATGTGAATCCAGCAGCGCTGCTCCTGTACCACAGCAGGGAGCTCAAGCACTTATGGCACTTCCATCCTTCCAGGGCCTGGAGGGAGCCTGCAGGAAAGATGGAGAGAGACTGTTTATCAGGGCCTGCGGGGACAGGACAAGGGGAATGGCTTCAAACTGCCAGAGAGCAGGGTTAGATTAGGAAGGAATCCTTCCCTGTGACGGGGGGAGGCCCGGGCACAGGGTGCCCAGAGCAGCTGTGGCTGCCCCATCCTTGGGAGTGTCCAAGGCCAGGTTGGAGCAACCTGGATTAGTGGAAGGTGTCCCTGTCCAGGGCAGGGGATGGGAACAAGATGATATTTAATGTTCCTTCCAACCCAAACCGCTTTGTGATTCTCTGATCCTGAAATGCAGGTGATCTTGTTTGTACCTGGGCTTTCTTTGGAAGAAGTCCTAAGTCGTGTGTTGTAATGCAGAGAGTCTCAGAGGTGTCTCCAAGTGTCCTTCAGTGCACCAAACACTTGGCAGGTAAGGCCCAGCTCACAGGAGCACTTGGGGTCAGCACGATGCTGACTGCAGCAACACCCACAGAGAACAGCCCCAGGCTGAGAGGATGCACCTGGCCAGGAGCTGGAATGGGCACTGCAGGAGCTGGAATGGGCACTGTGGCAGCTGGTGCCCGGGTGGGAGTCCTGGACAATCCTTCTGCAGCGAGGGCTGGTCTGGAGTGAATCAGAAACCCTGCCAGGGTGGTGCTTTTGGCAGGGGGAAAGCAGCTTTGAGAACTGAAGCGTTGGGAGGCTTTGATAAAGTTGGGTGTGAATGGCAGAACAAAACCATCCAGAGAACAAGGACCCTCAGTCCCCTCCATGTGCAGAGTTAGAAAATTATCCACAAAGAGAAGAGCCAGAGCCATGGGCACCCCTTTCCACACTTGAAAATCATGAAAACTGTGCTGTTTTTTTTTTTTTTGAAAAGAAAGGTTATTCTACAAGTTCAAGCTTTTTATGTAGATTTTCACTCTGTAAAAACAAGAAGGCAATAGTTAAATCTTACACATGGCTCTGAAAACTGGCTCAGACTTGGAGCTGTGGACGTGAAATGTCATTTCCTCTCTGCTATTGACCCGTTTTCCCAGGCAGTAACACCCCCCTGAGCTGCACCCCCCGAGGCAGGCGAGGGGAATTCAGCTCCATCAGCTTTTGGCAACGCAGAACATCGGTGTAATTCTCCTCCAGGTCTGAGAATGTCACAAGGTAAAGTGTTTGTAGGGAGATAAATGCTAAGAGAAACCAGGCTGGGAGAGTCTTTGAGATATATTACAGGTGTGTGCAAAGATGGGAAAAACCAGGAACGTAAAAGGAGCTCATAAAAGCTGTAATGGCAAAAAAATGACGTAGCAGAAGAGTCGGTGAGTTGAGAATTTGCTTTATCTCGTGCTGCTCTCTCCCGTGCCCGTGAGCTGCAGGCAGACACACTCTGAGAATGAGGAACACAAGAAATAGAGGATAAAAAATAAATCACCCAGTCTTCAGAATAGGTGCTGGTTTGCTCCTGCACATCCCTTTGTAAATCCTTTTTGCGTGGCTAATGTAGTTTTGTCAGCAAATATATTCAAGAGCAAATGTTTTGCTGGGATACTTTATGGGTAATGAACAGGTTGGGTTGCTTTTGGCAGGAGTAACAATGTCAGTTTGTGTGTTATTGAGGGGGCAGTATTCTTTATTTAATACCCAAAACCAGGAAGAGGCTTCTCAATGACAGATGTGCTTTGTTGTATTTGGAGAAGTTCACCCAGCTGTGGAGAGGAAAACACTTCATCTGTGCACCAAAGCTGTTCTGCTCCCAGCAGCAGCTCCTCTGCTCCCAGAGTGGAAAGCAGGACACAGCAGCTCCAGCAGCACAGGAGCACTGGGCATGTCCCAAATACCAGTCCAGTGGGAAACTCAGGCTTCCAGTTAGATCCACTGTGTTTTTGCCAGATGTTTCCGTCCTTCTTGGCCCTTCTTTCAGCCCAGCAGGGCCCCCACAACTGCTGTGATAAAGCCCCAGCCTGGGTCAGCCCTGCCCAGGCATCTCTGTCACTGGTGAGGGGCTGTTTCCTGCTGGGGATCATCTCCAGGGCATGCAGATGGCATAAAAAATGCTTTTAATGTTTGGGAGATGTTCTTGAGATTCTTGTGCCGTTCCTTTCTTTGACATCTCCTTTCTCAACCTCTTTCTATCTCCTCCTGCAGTTTGTGTGGTGTGAGGGAAGGTGTTTATTGAATATCCCTGTCTGGGAGTGCTCAGTGCCTGGCATTCTCCTTCCAGATGGTGGATGCAGCAGAGGTTTCACCGTGCAGGGCTGGTTCCTCAGCTCCCCCAGCACCATCCTCCAGCTTTAGCTGAGGTGTTTTTCTGCCTTGGGAGGGCGGGCAGGCCCTGGCACAGGGTGCCCAGAGAAGCTGTGGCTGCCCCTGGATCCCTGGAAGTCTTCAAGGCCAGGTTGGAGCAACCTGGGCTGGTGGAAGGTGTCCCTGCCCATGGCAGGGGGTGGCACTGGGTGTGCTCTAAGGTCCCTTCCAGCCCAAGCCATCCTGGGATTCTTTGATTCTGTACAAATCCACGTTGTATCCAGGCACAAGGAGCAGAGTAAGCTTTGTGTTGTCTGCAGAGGACGAATGAAACACGCAGTGACTGCCATTCAGAGAGGAGAGGAATGACTGCCACGTGCCAAGCCTGGCAGTGGGAGCAGAGAGCAGGATTGCAAGCTCTGGGACTTTACCTGCCTCAGATTTCAGTGGCAGGTCCTTGGCAGGTGTGGGCTGGCACCTTCTAGTCGTGCCAAGAGTCTTGTAACTATTACCAGCAGCCAAAGCTTTGATTTGTCTCCCTTTTTATTTCTCAAACCTGCATGTGAACTCCTTTATTATATTATATGAGCAGCTATGGGAACCCTGGGCTTAAAGCTGTTTCTGTAGGCCCTCAACAAAATCCAGCTGTGTTTTGCAAAAGGAAATTTTGGTCCCATACAGATGCCAGTGCCAAGGGTGGCAGAGTGGAAATGATGATAATTTTATCAGATTGTTCCTGTTTGCTGTACAGAGGAGAAAGAAACCCCACAAAGGGTGATTGAGAGCTCTGCACACGTGAGGGCCACGTGAACAGCCCTGGGAGTTTCCAACCTTTAAGCAAAGCAGAAAGGTTCTGACAGAGAACGTGCATTGAGTGGGTCAAAAATAATCACTATTTAAATGTCCCTGAATACTGATTTCTGAAGAAAATCACCGTGGTTTGTGTCAGGACTATAATATCAGAGTATAACGTGGAATTTAATGTGTCTCCAGCCAATCATTCACATGATGGGCAATAATGGCCCCAAATAAACAGCTGCACAGGGTCTTTAGTCTGCTCCAAAAAAACTTGAGGGAAAGGCTTTATTTGCTTTGTTTTCCTGCTTTATTTTGTTTCTTTTTCACTAAACTCAAAATGTACATTTTATGTGAAAGTGCTGCATAAATGATTCCCATGAAACAACCTTGTTTACTTGTTAATTGCACCTTTTAATGGTGGGGGGAGCTGGGTTTGACCATTAACAGCAGCATCCGAGCAGCTGCTTCCCGGTGGGAAGTGGAATTAGATATTTTATCCCATTTTAGCAGTGCCTGTCCTTTAACTGGCTGGTGAAGGGTCGTGCAGGCTTAAACCTCCCTTTGCAAGGACTGATCTTGCCCTTTTTCTCCCAAAAATGCAGCTGGAGAAGCTGGTTCTGGCTTTTCTCCTCGACCCCTGGTACGTAAGGCTGAGTTCACCCAGGGCAGGGGAGCTTCACTGATGGTCCTCCCTCCCCATCCCAGTTCCCCCTGGGAGGGGCAGCAAACCAGGATGCTCTCCATGATTTTTCTGAATGTCCTACCCTGTTCATGGGGAGGAAATTCCCTGCACTGGAAGGTGCTGCTCACCTGGGAGTGCCTTGCAGTGAAATAATTCAGGTACTCACCCAGAGGGAAGGAGATGCCAGGTCCACTCCTTCTTTCACTTGATGGGAGGGGAAGGCAAAATCTGGTGTTATTACTGCTTTAGTGTGCAAAGTGGGATGAAACACGTTAGTTTTGCAAGGGTAATTAAAAAAAAAAATAATAATTTTAAAAAGCTCTGATTTTAATTCTTTTGGATAGAATTTTAGTAGAGTTTCAACCAGGCCAATAACGTTATTGTAATTTTCTGTGTACATCTGCAGTTCTTTTAGGGCCCAACTGACTGGGCATAACCTGAGCAGGATAATTTAATACTGGTAATATTATTAATATCACTGCAGCGATCTCCTTAGGGCCGAAATGAGCTGGGTTACTGAGCTCCCCTCAGAATTCTGTACTCCTGTGCTCTCCCTTCCTGCCCCACGGGTCGTTCTGCCTGCCAGTCGTGACAAGAAAATTGCTGAACCATTGATGGTGATGCTGGAAAAAGGGACAATTGGGACCAAAGAATGTGACTAGAAAATACTGGTCTTCGAATGAGCCTGGGAATTAGCAGGATAAATAAATGAAAGGGTTTTGAGTTGGCAGGCACTGGAAGATAAATGCTGTCCAAATTCCACGCGCTGTTTGGTTCCTCTCCTCAGTGCCCTTTCCGCTTTGGAAGTTGTGTGTTGGTTTTGGCAGAAGCAGAACTTTTTCACAATCATAAATAGCAGGAAAAATAAGAAGTTGTTGGCTCATCAGAGAGACAAGCAAAGATAAAGAGCCAATCCTTTCCTCAAACATTAGGTAAGGCTGTCTCGTGGCTGTGCCATGAAAAATAACTCATGAGAGGAGTTTTCAGGTGAAAAATCAGAATTCCTGGATTTATTTCCAGATGTGCCATTGTCATCCAGGCTCGTGATTTAGGACTTAAACTTGCCAGCTGTGGAGGGTTATGAACATGTTAGAAACAAGCATTTGAACAGTTGATTTCAGCTGCTGAAGGGCTGAGCCATCGCTTTGCCCTTGTGCTGAGCTGTGGTTTATGGGCTTTGGGACTTGGGACTGGGGTATTCTCATCATCCTGCTCAACAAATCCCTCTGTTTCCCAGAGAAGCTGTGGCTGCCCCATCCCTGAGAGTGTCCAAGGCCAGGTTGGACGGGGCTTGGAGCACCCTGGGCTGGTGGAAGGTGTCCCTGCCCATGGCAGGGGTGGCACTGGATGAGCTTTAAGGTCCCTTCCCACCCAAAACGTTCTGGGATTCTGTGATGATTCAGATTTTCTCTCATTCTAAGCCACCACAGGATAAAAAATTGCCTTGGATAAGCTCTGCTTTCAGAAGATAGTTTTGCTCTAACCTATCAATTTAAAGAGGCAAGAATTGTGTGGTTTTGGAAGCACATGCTCTTTTTTTAATTAAAAAATGTTATACAGGGGTTGCAGGATGAATAGTGAAGATACATGGTCCATCCCCTTCCATTAGTGAGGAGACAACACGAAGCTGTAGGCAGATACAAAAGCATTAAAATAACTAATTTTCAGTTTTATTGTGTGTCAACAGAAATGTAAGATAATAAGCATTTTTGCAAAAATTGTGGATTAAGCATCTTTCTCTGTATCAGTGTTGTGCTAGAAATGTCCTTGCTTTAATGTAGAACAAATAGCCCTTGGATCTCATTAAAGAGGGTATTACAAGTGCTCAGTGGAACTTGCTGCTGGTGTAAAGCAGGTGAGGTTGGTAAGAAATGATGACAAATATTAAATGAAAGGCAAAGGAAGAGTAGAAAGGAATGACAAAAATAATCGAGGGTTAAGAACTGCCTATTATGAGATCACCAAAGGGGAGTTGTGGCCTGGGAGCAAAAGTGATGGGATTAGTTGAAGTTTGCAACTGTAATTAGCTTAGTGTGTTAAACAGGGTGTGGCACAAACTGGTGAGGGGCACCTCGAGTGCTGGGTCCAGTTTGGGGCCCTCAGTTCAGGAAGGACATGGAGGGGCTGCAGCATGTCCAGAGAGGGGAATGGAGCTGGGGAAGGGGCTGCAGCACCAGGAGCAGCTGAGGGATCCTCAGATTCTCCCCATGCTCCTCACATGGGAGTAAATGTTGGAGCAGGTCCCACATCTCCCAAAAGCCCTCAGGAGAGTCGTTTTGTGCCCGGGTTCCTGCAGCACTGGCTGTGGGATCCCTGCCCACGGCTCCAGGAGCCCTCACAGCGCTAACGAGAGCAGGGACTGGAGCTGTGCAGGGTGAGACTGATCCTGGGGGCATTTTCCTCATTAACCAAAGTCTGAATCAGCAGGTGGGAAGACAAGGGTCTGGCATTATGGGAAAGTTGTCACCAGTTTTTGACAATGTTTCTAATTTGTCTGACAATGAAAAATTGCAGGGTTTGTGCTGGGAGCCTTTGAGAAGTGACGAGTTTCCATTATTTTCAACTGGAAAGTTGCAATTTGCTAGTTTGGTGTGTGTGTTTAGGGCTGCTGTGCCATGAGGACAGAAAGTAGACAGGCAGCAGCAGGAGAAACCAGGACAAAATATATGTAAGGATGTTTAACTTCTGTTTATAAGGAAGATATGCTGGAGAGGCCTCATCTCTGGTGTCGGGAGGCAGAGCTGGGCTGATGCTCCATCTCACCAGTGAGGTGTTCCCGTGGAACAGCACTGGAAGCAGGGAGTTAAAATAGCTGTGGTGAGCAGGGAGTTAAAATAGCTGTGGTGAGCAGGGAGTTAAAATAGCTGTGGTGAGCAGGGTGAGCTGCAGAGCTCAGGGAGGCACTGGGGGGCTCTGTGAGGAGTAGGGGAGCCCAGGGTATGCCACAGCATCCCTGTCCCAGCACAGGTGCTCTGGCAGCAGCTGTGGATCAGGTTTAGCCAGAAGTGTGGGGGGGTTTTGCCTCTCTCACCCTGCAGGCTCTGAGCTGTCTCAGGGCTTCCTGTCAATCCTGCAGGCAGGGAGATGAAATGAGTTACAACATAAGGGGAAACGCCTCATTCCCACAGTCTGGGGCAGCCACTGGAGCAGCTCTGCATCCTCTCTGGTTTATCACCGTTATCTCCTGAAGGGATTTCAGTTGATATTTTGCAGAAGGCTCTGCTGACGATGTGTTATTGACATATTCTTAGCTTAAAACCGTTATCATGGTAAACCCCTGGATTTAAAAACTAATTACAAGACATTAATAGCTGAGCCTAAGAGCTAAGTCATGCAAATATTGCTGCCTGCAAAGGGGAATGTACACAAATGTTTGAACTGCTGAGTTAGTTTCTGGAGTCTGGAGGGTGGCAATAAATCCCAGCCCAATCCTCTGCCTCGTGTCCCGATGTGTCCGTGAAATTAATGGCACCGTCGTTATGGAAGTCATATCAGGGAACGTGGCTATTTTCTTCCCCAAGTAGGTTAATTACCACTAATGTAATTATTTTTGTACTGATTTTTATTTTAATCAAACATTGCATGAAACAATTAAGTTCAGAACAAATGGCTTATTACGGGAATGTTTGTGGCGCTGGGAAGAAAAGCAGCGATGTTTGAATTATGCACTTCTATTGAGTTACTTTGTTCATTAAAATGAACAATTACATTAGGCCTTATGAGACAGACTAAGCATTTCTGGTTAATGTTTGTTCTGTAGAGAACATAATGAGAATTTATATTGGAAATGGATCCCATCCCTCTGGCTGGAGGCGTTTAGGAACTGGGCCATTTGTAGGAGCTGGGAGAGCTTGGGGAAGAGAGAGAGTGAACCCTTGCCCCAGGTGCTGCTGCATTACCCCATGGTGGGGGAGGGAGCTTTTGCTTTTCTTTGGGTTTTTTTGCTTCTTTGCTGGCTCTGGTTTGGGGTTTTCTCCTCCCTGCTGTGCTGGCAGGGCCGATCATGGTGCACCATTGCCCCGCATGCCCTGCTGGATCCCTGGGGCACAGCCAGCTCCCAGGCTCTGTTCTCAGCAGCTGTGTTCAATGTCCTACAAGGTCGTTTAGAGGGGTTTTTGCCATTTATCAGATCAATCCAGCAGTGCATGAACTGTCATAGCCTGCTCATGATGCTGTTGAAGATGTGCCACTTGACGTGTCGATAAGCAGGTGATGGGAAAATATGTGATTTTCCAAGACATTAGACACATCTCCACAGCATCTGGTGCAGTTCAGGTTTTACAGCCTTCCCAAATCCTGCAGAATTGCCATGGAGAGGAGCTCCTTGTGGCCCTCAGCACTGACCAGGTCAAGTGCTAAGCTCAAGATGTGGAATTGTTGGCTCGCTGTGAGTACAGGAGGTCTGGCTGCCTCTGGAAGTGGTGTTGGCTTGGGAAAAATAAATTCCCTTATCCTCTGTGTGCCAGTTTGATGTAGGACTGAAATGGAAGCTTCTGCATAAAACCCCCAATTTTTTTATTAATTGCAAGAGTACCTTCTCATGCTTGATGAAATTCCTGCTTTGTAGACTGTGATTAACATTTTCTGATTGTCCCTGGAGGTATTTAAAAGATGTGTAGATAGATGTGGCACTTAAGGACAAAATTTCTTTCAAAATTACACTTTTCTGAGTGGGGAAAGTGTCTCTGGTTTGACTGAGGTTCTCACCTCCTGTGCAAGTGCTGGTGCCCAGCACATTTCCTCACAGGCCTTTGGCAGCATTACATTACTTTTCTCACCAGAAACAGCAGAACTCTGCAAATCATTCCGAGGCCAGTGATGAGTTCCCATGGTGTCTCTCCAGGAGGCCAGAAAAAGGACTTTCCACAGTTTTACCTGATCTTCTATTTATCTCCATACCCACGGTACCTGTGCAGAATAAAGTCCCTTCAGGCTGTCCCAGGTTCCAGCAATGCCGAGGAATATGTCTGAGAATATGGAAATTCATCCTTTTGTAGCTGTGAGGGGAAGCAGGGATATGATAACACATTAATCAGTCTGCGGTTCTGAAGATATTAGCATGTGGAAAATTGTGAAAATCATTTCATTGCTGCAGACTGGGTCAAAATCTGAGCAGTTGGGATGATGTTCTCATTTCGTATCGATGTCTGCTGGAAAAGGGCATCAAATAACGTCTGTGGTTAATAGTTATGATTGAAAATGGAGGCTCTGGACTGGATCAGTGACTCACTCTCTTGGTATAAACACCCAGGTAAGTTGTAGTTCCCCTGCCTCAGTCCACCTTGGAAAAGGGCAAAATACAAATCAGGGACTGAGAAGAGCGAAGGGAGCAGCAGAGGGTCAAACAGCTGGTTTCTTAAGGAACTGCCATGAACTTTTCACACCTGCTTTAGGGGTCAGAAATCTCAGCCCTGGCTCTCCTTCCTCACCGTCTCTTTGGGTCTCTTTGCACCGGCACCCTCTGTGCCTCTGCAGGGAGCAGGTGATGTGGACATGTGCCAGTTCACTCCAGCTCTCCTACAGGGCATTCCCACAGCCCAGGAGCTCAGCTGCAGCTCTGTGGGGGCTGTTCCCACTGCACTGGAGCAGTGCTGGAGCTGGGCGTGGAGATGGAATTCCTGGCTCCTTCACTTCCAGGAGGACCAAACTACAATTCACCAGTGCAGTTAAATGAGTCGTTGTATTCCCCTTTATGGTTTGCCGTCTGCAGGCTGCACACCTTCAGCCCAGCACAGCATGAAGGAAGGGTTCATGGATCTTTGTCTTTTCCACAGTATTGAAGGTTAATGAAGTTTCCCAGGCAGTGGCAGAGCTCTGGAATATCTGTTATGGAGGGATTATTTTACAGTGTTCACAGAGAGGCTCCTGGTGCTGCAGGGTTTGAGCATTGTGTGACTTCGGGGTTTGGTTTTTTCACATGTATGAAATTAAGAGGATACAGGATCTATTTTGAATTAAATTAGGAAAGTGCAACTTAATCCTTCAATTTAATTCTTGCAACCCCCAGTCTTCCTGTGGACATGAATAATCAAGGCAGCTGATTCAAGAAACACATCTTAGAATTCTTTACCTATAGGGAAAATAGTGGAGCTTGTCAGCATTTAAGTGACCTGAAGAGAAATAGCTGAAATTTTGTTTTTAATAACACTTACTCACATCTGTCCCAGGGGATCAGGTTTTATGTTTGGAAAAGACTCACACTCAGAGCAGCTGGTAGAGCCACTGATATCCTGCTGGGCAGCTGAGTTGGTAGCTGGTGCTGGGAATGCCAGGACCTTCCCAGTGGTTCCAGTCTGGACTGTTTCATGGGGGCTCCAGTGCTGAACCCCCCTTGTTCCTGGAAACTGGTGAGTGGCTTTAGTCAGGTGTAATTTGAAATGATTTGTGAGTCTAATTTTCCACAGTACTTGGGAGCCTTTGTCACATACTTTGGAGTTCAGGATTCTCGAGGCTGCAGAACAAGTGAGACTTTCCCTACATTTAATGTAATCATTTATCATTTGCATTCCCAGAAGCATGTGTGGTATTTCAAAAGCTGAATGTGACTTTGAAATGAAATATTATCTAATTATTGCAGTTTTCATTGGTGACCATTTTCTCTGTCCTTCATATTTCTTACCTGGCTCACACTGCAGACCTTGCCACGTTCTCGCTGATCCCATGCCCTGTATAAAACACATTTCCACCTCATTTAAAACATTCACCTGGCCAGCAACAGTTCCAGGAAGGAGATCTCTGTTTTGGTCTCAGGAAGAAGTCACAGGTTTTGTGAAAAGCACTTGTGAATGTGAGTCCTGCCTTCCCTCAAGCACTGCAGCGTTCTTATTAGTTGTCATAAACAAGAGGCTTTCACTCTCCAGTTTTATCTGCTGTTGTGTGTCATTCCAGCAGAACTAACCACTAATACACATGAGGAATGGAGGCAGCAAACACAGTTGTTCATCAGAGTGCCCTGCAAAGACACTGTGTGTGCAGTTCCTGGAGCGTTTCCAGGCGGCTGCAGCCTAAAGAGTTTCCCCAGTTGGGTTTTTCCCATCGGGGTTCCCCCTCAGTCCTCCCCCTTCGGTTCCCCCGGGGTTTGTGGCAGTGCCAGCTGACTGAGGGTGTGTTTGTGTTCCCTGTGCAGATCGAGGAGATGCAGTGGGGCGGGGGCGTGCGGGAGGTGCCGCCCTCGGTGTGCAGCCTGCCCTGCAAGCCCGGCGAGAGGAAGAAGATGGTGAAGGGGATGCCGTGCTGCTGGCACTGCGAGCTGTGCGACGGGTACCAGTACCAGGCGGACGAGGTCACCTGCCTGCTCTGCTCCTACAACGAGCGGCCCAACGAGAACCGCACCGGCTGCCGCTCCATCCCCATCATCAAGCTGGAGTGGCACTCGCCCTGGGCCGTCATCCCCGTCTTCCTGGCCATGCTGGGGATCATCGCCACCATCTTCGTCATGGCCACCTTCATCAGGTACAACGACACGCCCATCGTGCGCGCCTCGGGCCGGGAGCTCAGCTACGTCCTGCTGACCGGCATCTTCCTGTGCTACATCATCACCTTCCTGATGATCGCCAAGCCGGACGTGGCCGTCTGCTCCTTCCGCAGGATCTTCCTGGGCCTGGGCATGTGCATCAGCTACGCGGCCCTGCTGACCAAAACCAACCGCATCTACCGCATCTTCGAGCAGGGCAAGAAGTCGGTGACCGCGCCCAGGCTGATCAGCCCCACGTCCCAGCTGGCCATCACCTCCAGCCTGATATCGGTGCAGCTCCTGGGGGTCTTCATTTGGTTTGCAGTCGACCCGCCCAACATCATCATAGATTATGATGAGCAGAAAACTATGAACCCTGATCAAGCCAGAGGAGTTCTCAAATGTGACATTACGGATCTACAAATCATATGTTCCTTGGGTTATAGCATTCTGCTAATGGTGACGTGCACTGTGTATGCCATCAAGACTCGGGGTGTCCCAGAGAATTTTAATGAAGCCAAACCCATTGGATTCACTATGTACACTACCTGTATAGTATGGCTTGCCTTCATTCCAATATTTTTTGGCACTGCCCAGTCAGCCGAAAAGGTAGGTGAGAGTGAACAGGCCTGATGTTCGGGACTCACTGTGGTTCTGAGGACGTGCTGATGTTCAGCTTTACGTGGATTTCCAGATGAGCTCTGCAGTCTGCTCAGTCCCGAGACACAGGCAATATATGGCACTGTTTTCCTTCCCCATTTAGCTGGTGGGCCATTTATTTATAAGCTGGCAAATGATCAATAACAATCACATTAGCCATTAGTTTTATTGTTGCATCCATTTCAATTGTATCCTTTCAGTAGGATAAGTGGGAATTAGCTGTCATATTATCCAGAAAGAGGCATCTCCTAACTAAATCGTTTTGAATACCAGATGTAAACAAGAAAACTCTCAGAAATACTCAGTAGACTCCTGTGCCTCTGGAGTTGGACACTGAGGGAGAGCACAGCCTGCTGAGTGCTCTGGGTCACAAACAGCAGCCCCAGGGCACATTTACAGCACAGGCTGTGCATGGATGTCGTAGCACACTGTCTGTGATCCCCAGTCCCTGAACCCACCCTTGCCTGTGCAGGAAAGAGCTTTGCTTCTTTTTCCTTTTTTTACCTCTATTTTGACTCAGCGTTTGTTCTTGAACGCAGAACTCGGGCAAGCTCAGCACTGTGGAGGGAATTATTGTGTCCCTTGAATGAGGGAGCACATTTCAGGTGCCAGTCTCACTTTGAGCTGGGGTAGAATTGCCACATTTGCAGTTGTTAAACTCCCAGGCTGTGGAGGTGAAGCTGCAGGAAGGCAGTGGTGTCACCCAGGCAGGTCTGTGCTGTGGCTCCAGGCCTCTTCCGTAGGAAGGTGCTGCACCAGTGCTTTGTTCTCTCCAGTTTGGGAGATTGGCTGTACAGATTTGTGGTTGTTTTGGCCTCAGTTTTGTCCCTCTTTGGAAAAGGAGATCACTCAGGAGGAATTCTGCTGGAGGAGGGGATCATCACCCAGGCTCACCCAGGAGGAGACAGGGGTTACAGAGTTTTCTGTGTCTCCTCTCACCTCTGCAATGGGCTTTCCATGCAGCCATCACATCCCCAAAGGGAATTCATTTCAGATGGAAAGCAGGTCTGCCAAGGCTTACAAACACTTCAAATAGCTCTGCTCTCCCTGCCAAGGGAGAGATAAGAAGCAGCAGAAACAGCTTTAACCACAGTGGAGTCTGTTTGTGACCTGGGTCTGGCACAGGGAGCGTGGAGCAGCTTTTGGGCTCCCTGCCTGCGAGTGGGGCCTGCAGGTGACCCAGAGGAAGGGCTTTAACCTGTTGTCTGCAGAGATGTAAGCAGGGGATAAGAAAACACAAAGAATTCCAAAGGCTGCCGCCAGCATTCAAAGCTGTTTGGAGCAAAAGCTTCAGGTTTCCTCGTGCTGGCAGAGCTGAATTACCCTGGACTTGGAAAGCACCAGATTCGTGCCCAAATTCTCGTGGTAAAAAGATGAGATGAGAGGAGATGATGATTAATCTGGTTTCACACAGAGCACAGAGGAGGGCACAGGCCAAAGGCAGCAGCCCCTCGCTGTGCTGTGCCCCCTGCCCAGAGCTGGTGGGCCAGCTCATGGTGCCAAACCCCCATTTTGCCTTTGCCCTGCAGGAGATGGAGCTGCAATAGCTTCTGTGCTTTGCTCTCTCTTCCATCTCCCCTTTTGGAGTGGGGGTTGTACTTTTTGGTGATTGTTAGTGATTTCCTGTCAGGTATTTCTTCTGGAAAATATTGTGCTTTAGCTTAGCCACACAGGCCTAGGCTGAAATGGAAATTGCACCTGCTGAAAATCTCATGCAGCACAATCTTTTAACCTGAGGAATGGTGTTTTATATAACACTGTGGGTTTCGTTGTGTGGATTTATTTTATTTTATCAATAAATACAAGCATAATGTTGTTTGGTAGAAAGCATATTGAAAACACCTGCCTTGTTCAGGGTAGAGAATAACAGCTCCAACAACAAGAAAAGAACTCAAAATGTGCTGCAGGTAATTCGTAGAAGGCAAATAAATTGAGAAGCAGCATTTGCAGCAGGTGGAGGGAGGCAGGAAGGTGTGAGGAAGGCCAGATATACCAGAGTTTGTGCTACAGGATGGAGATAAAACATGAGGTGTGTGGGAGGTGGCACAGGGAAAAAGGTGATTCCAGACCTTTTTAACCAGTTTCTTTGTCCAGTATCTAAAAACTGAGAGAACACATGGTTGGTTAGGATTTATAGGTCAGTTGTGGTTTATAGGCTTAATCTGGTGATGCAGCAAGTGGATTCCTAGGGAATGTGGAATATGGTTGTCCCTCCCACCTTTCACTGCTCTTTGGAGTTTCTTGGCTCTGCTGCAGTGGTCACAGAGCTCCTGTTCCATCCCTGGGGATTGTCCAGGTTTGGGGGGTTGTGTGTCGGGGGGGGTTTTTTGTGTTTTCCTGCACACTGTGTATATCCCAAAATGCTGGAAAGACCTTTGGGGACTGGAATTGTGCCATGTCTTTGCTCGTAAAGATCCTTCCTTTCGTGTGGATTCTGTAGGAAGCCACTAAAAGGCATAAAGCAGAAGAAGATGGGATATTGGGAAGGAATTCTTCCCTGGGAGGGTGGGCAGGCCCTGGCACAGGGTGCCCAGAGAAGCTGTGGCTGCCCCTGGATCCCTGGGAGTGTCCAAGGCCAGGTTGGACGGGGCTTGGAGCACTCTGGGCTGGTGGAAGGTGTCCCTGCCCATGGCAGGGGGTGGAATAAGATCGACTTCCAACCCAGACCATTCTATGAACTACACAGAGGAGTCCCTGTGAAGGAGGGGTGTCACTGTCCCACTTTGAGCTCCCAGTGCTCAGAATCATCACCAGCTGAAGGCTCAGGGGGTGTTTGAGCTGAGGACAGGACAGGGTGTCCCAGCTGCTCCTCCTGCCCAGCCACTGCCTTGGTTCACCTGGACTGCAGCGATGAAACTCAGCCTTTGCACTCCTGGTGTAATTGGTTTTGACAACAAAACTCTTTGAAATTCTCCCTGGCTGTGTGGGGATCTTTATCCGAGGCCAAGAGCTGGGAGAGCTGTTGAAGCAGTTCCAGCAGTCAGGGCTGGAGGCACAGTCGATGCCAGGCAGCTCCTGAGCCCAGCAGGGTTGTGTGCCAGGGCAGCAGCTCAGGGAATCAACAACCCAGGGAGAGGAGGAATTGCAGCAGGGAAGGGGAGGATGGGAGGGGATGTGGGGGGGTGGGGATGTGTCCTGCCCAGGGATTTACTCATCCTGCAGCCTCCTGCTTACTGGGAGCTGGCTGGGGTGGAACTGGTCTGCAGGGCAGGGCACTGCTGAGGGATTGCTGGGGCTGACTGGGGTTGTGTCCCTGTGTCCTGTCCCTCTGTGTGGCACAGGGACCTGTCCTGCCCCTCCTGGTGTGGGGCCTCAGCACCCCAGGCTGGCACTGCTGTGGTGACAACTCCTTTGCTCCTTCCCTGGAAAGGCTGTTCCTGGCAGGACACACCTGAATGATGACTCAGGAGATGCATTTGGGATTAAGCTGGTTCCACAAAGGCACATGTTTTAGTTTTCTTTTCATTGGCTTTCCTTCACAGACACCTTCAGGAGCAGGAGCATGGCAGGGTGTGTGACATGCTCTCACACATCCTGGGAACTCCACCTCACAGTGGCAGTAATAGTCTGCTTTTGTATTATTAGTCTCTCTTGTAGTGTAAATTTTTTTAAAGCCTTACACTGGTGCAGATTTCCAGAGTCAACACTTCAATGGTATAAGCAAAGTGAAGGGGAAAAACCATCTGTAGCAAAATCAATATGAAATGTAGAGCTCTTAAAACATTGGTTTGCTTTTTCTGTCCCTAGAAGTCAATTTATTGTTAGGAAAACCAGTGCCTTTCAACACTAATTGTTACCATTTTTTTTTTACCTTTGTCATGTAATTTGTGATTAAGGGAATGTCAGAAGGTGGCTGAGGCAGGTGGATAGAAATTCACCTCCCAGAGCCTCAGGCAGTGAACCAGTTGCCCTTCCAGAGATGCTTCATCCCTCTCTTCTTTTTCATTTTCAGGAGAACCTCCCAGAAAGGTACCTGAGGTAAAGAGCACATCCTGAATTTTAAGTAAGGTTTGGGGAGTAATTATTTTAGCAGCACTTGCACAGGAAGGATGTGGTAGGAGACTGGGAATGCTGGATTTGGGTGTCCTGGTGTGGGACCTGGAGATCAGTAGGGCAGAAGGAATTCCCTGTGTTCCAAGAATTCCCAGGGGTTGTGTTCAGTAGTCTTGGACATGGTGGGTTTTCTCTTGCCACTGTCTTCCCCCTTTCCTCTCCCACTGCTCAGCTGGAATTGGGAAGGACTGTGGGATCAGGAGCTGTTTTCTGCCCCTCTGGCTGTTTATCATTCCCATACACACTGCTCCTTCCATTAAACCTCCTGAACTCTGAGGGTGGAATCCTGACAAAGCAGATCCTGGAGTGGCAAAGCTGCCCATCAAAGCTGCACATCAGTGTGCTCCAGAGGGTGGGCATGGCAGGCCCCTCTCCTGCCCAGCTCCTGCCTGGCACTGTGTGCAGATGGATGGCTTCCTGTGCCCCTCACACCCCGCAGCACCAGCACTGGGGGAACTCGCCAGGGCTGGAATGGTCAGATGGAAAGGACTCGCTGTCTCTGCAGGCCTGAAGTCCATAACTGTGCTCTCTAACCACCTGCAGATGCACTTGTGTGCACTGAACACCCCCCTAGGACCTGGTTTTCTCAAATTATGTCACTGGACTAATATAGAGAGATATGTCATGGTTATTTTTGTGTTCCACGGAGGTTCTGCTGCCTCGGAGCTGTGATTGCTCTTATTTAGTAATTGTGCTAAGATTAAAATAATACATTTCTGGATGTGTTTACAAGACAGCAGTAACTGTCAGCGTGCTCCTGAATATATCCTCCAGATGGGAGTTTTTCTTGAGTGATTTTCAGGACTTTTTGCAAGTTAAAAAGGTTCTAATTGTGCCTCTGAGTGAGTGATGGTGGTTGTTCAGCCAGTGTGGTCGCCCTGCTTGGGAGCTTTGTTCTTCCTGGAATGATGAGAAATGGGGAATGGTTGACCCTACAGTCCCCAGCTTCCATCAGCTTGGTTTTGGATCCAGGTTGTCAGCTTTTGTTGGTTTGGGTGGTTTTTTTGTTGTAATTCAAGCACTATGAAATTTGAAGTCCCTAATCCCATCAGCTCTTCCACCTTTCTTCTTGTTTCTCTATTTTGTTTAATGCCCCTTTTATTCCAATCAATAAGCAGGAGAAGTCAGGCATATTTGGCAGCAACATTTTTACTTATTGTGTTGAATGTTCCATAAATACTATAATTTGAAGGCACATGCAAAGTGGATTCTTATTCGGATTAAATAATGTCACATTAGCATGGGAGCACTTCAGTCTATGTTCTATTTTTTGGTGAAACTAAGTTACCCTTCAATTCTCTGTAACACAAATAGCAATTAGCCAGGTAGGACACACTTTTATTTTCTCCCCTGGGAAGGCTTGAGCTGACAGTTGCTATAGCAACTACCTGTGTGGATTTGGGAGTTATGAGGAATTTAATGCAATATTTGTTGGAGTTTTATACTGTTGGATGGTGGAGAAAATCAGGCTTTGAGGCTCACAGGGGCTGTGACTCTGTATGCACCATAATTTGGGGCTCACACAGGACACTCGTGGATTGCAGCTTCTGTTTAAAGGAGTCTGGTAATGGGACCTGCATCAATTAACCACAGATATTAATTTCTCTCAGTGATGCACTTTCACTTTGCCCATCATTTCATTATCTCAGGGATCTGCATGTTCAGATGCTGAAGTTCTTCGTTTTATCCAGCCTCAATTGCATCCCTGAGAACACTATCTGGAATTTAAGGCTCTGGCATTAGAGTTCTCCTGAGAAAAGCCTGAACTGAAGAGCAGCTTCACCTCATTTCAGTTCAGGCCCTCCAGGCTGGAGCTGTGAGGTCTGGAGATCCTCCAAGCACTGAGTATTCAATAAAATCCACTTTTGTGCAGCATTGGAGGGCTGCATTTTAATTGAGGGGAAATTAGGTGTTCTTTGAAATCTAGAAGTGAAATAATCAGTGGAATTTTTGGGAGGGTGATAACCTTCATTACGAAAATGATCTGGTGCCTGGGTTTTTATCAGGTTATATAACAGCACTACTGAAAAGTGTATCAAAACCCTCGTGAAAACCTTTGAGTGTCTGTAGAGTTTCAAATTTAATTTCTGTAGAACTAATCGAAAATCTTAAACAGTTTCTCAGGAAAGTTCTCAGTGAGATTTACTTTATTACCTCCTGCATTCATTTGGTGTTCAGATGGAAAGGGTGCTGTTTCTAGTCAAAGCCAGACAAATTAAAAGGCTTTTAACGTGTCAGTGCTGCTGATTTAACCCAAAAGGAGAAAGTCAGTAATTACATCTGCTCAATGAAGTGGTGAGTGCTGAGGGAATTCTGAGTTCTGAATTTGTCCATCTTTTGCCACACCTTTGTTTTCCTCTCCCTGGTGCTTTGCTGGGAGGTTTCTTCTTCAAGGCAGCATCTTGGAAGGATGAAGATGTTCTGGTAGGAAAGGTATTACCCCAGTGCTGCACCGTGTTGCCAGGTCAGGGCTCTTGAGGAAGAGGGATTTCCCCCTGTGCTGATCCCACCTGGGGGATCTCCCATCTGCCCATGGCCAGAGCCCCGCAGGTGCAGCCAGGCAGGGGAAAGGCTGCAGGAGCACTGAGACTGCAGGTCTGTGCTGTCAAGGCAGGTATTGGAAGGCAGGTAACAGCAGACATGCACACTCTGAGTGAAATAAGGGCTGACTGGAGTAATTAGATCCTCCTCAGCAGCCCATAAATTAACGGTGATTATGATTCTTCAAAGAGCAGGAGCAGAAGGCGCAGGCACCGTGCTCTGGTTTGTCACGTTTGCTGCACTGTAATGCTCCTTTAATGTTAATATCTACCTTTGTAGAACAATCTAATTGCAAACACTGAGCAGGCAGAGCCCAAGGCCACAATCATGTTCCACATAATTACCTGAGGAGGGGGGTCCATCCCAGCCAGGGGCTGCCACAGCTGACATCAGGAGGAAGCGGCGCAGTCGTCGCGTTCCTGCTCGTACGGTAATTCCTCCCAGGAAGGTAGAGGGGAGAGCTAAAAGATAATTAACAATCAATTCTTTTTGCGGAATTTTCAATTATTGGAGCAGGTATCTTCCTAATGGAGCAATAATACCACATTTGGATTTGGATGTGCTGTCTCATAGCGGAGATGGATTCGTTTAAGCAGAAAGGACTTTGTTAACGTCCCCAAGGGACACTTTGAAGCCTGAGAGCAGCAGCTTTGATGTCTGATGTCAACACTGAGGGATCTCTTTGCTGTGATGATTCCAGCCTTTTCCATTCCCATCTGTGCTGAGGAGACAGGGAAAAAAAACTATTTGGGAAGATGGAGAAATAAATGGAACCCAGAAAAGAGGTGGAACTATAGAGGGGGAAAGTATAGAATCATGGAATATCCTGAGCTGGGAGGGACTCACAAGGGTCATCAACTCCAACCCCTGGCCCTGCCCAGGACACCCCAACAATCCCACCCTGTCCCTCAGAGCGTTGTCCAAACCCTCCTGCAGCTCTGGCAGCCTTGGGGCTGTGCCCACTGCCCTGGGGAGCCTGTTCAGTGCCAACCACCCTCTGGGGGAAGAACCTTTCCCTGAGATCCAGCCTGGCCCTCCCTCCATGCCACTGGTGCAGCTGTGATGCTGCTCCAAGTCACTGGCACGAGGAGTCGGATCCAGCTCCTCCTCAGCCTCCTGCATTTCCATTTGCCCAGTTAACCAGGAGTCCCAAGGCTGGACAATCTCCCCTTGACCAGAAGAGCAGATTTAGGAATGTTTTTGGAGCCTTTGCCCGTGGCCTGTTCTGAGCCCAGCTGTGGCTCTCAGGTTGACCACCTCTGTGCAGTGCACAGACAGGCACTGACTGCTTTCAAAAAAGGGAAAGAGGGGAAGAAAGTTCTGGTTTGTTTTTTTTTTTTTCCCCTGGAATTTCTAGTGTGAACTTCACTGCCTTTGGCTAAAAAGCAACACAATTTTAAAAGGGAAAAACGTGTAGGTGTTTAATGCATAGTGTTGACATGTACTTTTTTGGATCCTTATTTTTTTTCAGAAAACGTAGGATTGCCAGGAGGGTTTTACATCTGAAAAGCCATCTCTGCACGGGCCCCTGGCAGCCCTATCAACAGTTTTTATCTGCAGCACAAACTGACAGTCCCTCACCGGGAAATAATTGCGGCTCCGTGGAGTCCAGAGGAGTAATTACTGTGTTGATGAAACTTTTCTCTTTGCTTGCGTTGTGGTATCTCTGAATGTCAAACCCACTCGAGCTGACAGCATAATTTCCCCAGCAGAGCTGTTGCAGGGCCCATTCCACACTGCTGGGAGGGACTGGGGGGGGGTTCCAGTTTGTATTTCTGTGGCAGCAAAGGGAAAATCTCAGTCTTGCCAAACCCTGTTTTGGGAATAACACTCTGAGTAGTGCTGGGCTAGAGGTAGCTATGTATAGGAACAAGGGGTGAATGTATGATTATAAAATAGCTCTTCAAAGTTAGTTAACGAGGAATTAATTGTCAAATTATTTGCCCCAAGGGGGGGGTAAGTTTATGTTTGAATGTCTTTGCTGGTAGTTTCCATTTGTGATAAAGTATCTTCACAAGCATGGTGAAACCATCCCTGGAGGTGTTCAGAAAACATGAGAAGGTGGCACTTGAGGACAAAGCGTGGTGGTGAACATGGTGGTGCTGCTGGGTCCATGGCAGGACTTGATCATCCTAAAGGTCTTCTCCAACCTTAACGATTGTCTGAGTTATTCTGAAATTCCTGCATATGTGAGGCTTCAGATGAGTGTATCCCAAAGATAATGTGGTTTCCCAGAGGGACTGATGTATTTCTGCAGCTCTGATTTTCTCCCAGCATGCATTTTCAGGGTGGGATGATCCTGGGTGGTATTGGAAGGTCATTCCCCACGGCAGTCTCAATGGGATTGTCCCCAAGAGGTGGCCAGAGGTTGGTGTGCTCTGCTGGGTATGTGAGGGATAGTTCAGCCTGATTTTAGATGCAGAAACCCTGTCCCCCTTTCTGCTGCTGTGTTTGAACCAGAGTTAATCATCTTTGCAGAGAAATCCCGGAGCTCCTGGTCGGCGTTGGGAGCCAAATCCAGGAGCTGAAGGAGCATTTCTGTGAGCAGATCACAGCCAGTTTCTGAACCCCACGGGTATTGTAGAAACATAATAATGGTATTTTGAGTAAGAAATAATGGCTGCTGATTCTAAGCTCATCCAGCAACAAAAGGGAAACCATGAAGGGCTTATTCAATACAATGTGAGTTATGCAGATGTTTCTCAATTTTCTTGCTGAACTTGGATGCTGGAGTCAGGGTTTTGTTTGATCAAGGCTTTCAGCAGAAAGAATGGGTCCTTAAGCACTTTTGTCACTGCCTGTGAGTGGCTTATGAAAGCAGCCTGCAAAGGCCCCAAATCAAGTACCCTCGTGCAGAAGGAGCTTTGGTCACGCAGCTGGAGTGGAAATTTTCTTCTCTTTGCTTTACAATAAACAGAAACAAAGTGGAAGGAGCAAAGAAACTGCCAGGAGAGAGGCAGGAGGCAGCCAGGTGAACTTCTGCACTGATTTGGTCAGGGAGCCTGTGGGATGGGCATCACAACACTTCCCATGGGTAGTGCCATGGCATTGTCCTGCCCCAAAGCAGTGTGGAATGAAGAGATCCTGGAGATCGTGGCAGTTTACTCTAGGATCCTCTAACACCAAACCATCAGGTCCCATGTGCATGGCAGTGAGCCACATATTGCTGGGTTTGCTACTCTGGAAAGAGCATTTTCACTCCAGCAAGGGCAATTCAGTGCACGGCAAAGGGTAGGTTTTACTATACACAAAAATATTGACCTGAAGGATTTATTTGTTGTTTTAAGTGGTTTAAGCAGGCCTGTAATAGTAATAAAAGTAGAAGCCATCATACTCAGTCATAGAAATTGCCTTGTGTTTTGTCTTTGAGGCATAAACTTAGCAAAAGCTTAAAAAGAAACAACAATGAATTCTTGTAGACTGAAGCAAAAAAACTCGTGTCCCAACTGTATCTTGTCAAAAGGGATTTGGGGCATGTTTATAGTTCTGCATTTTGAAGTAACAGCTCTTTTAAAATCTGGGTTTGTATTCATGCAGAAGGATTCAGCGAAAACAGCCAGTGAGGATCCTGCTCCCCAGGCAGCAGAGCTGGGAGTGCTGCACCCCAGTCATGTCGTGCCAGTGCCCTGTGGGGCTGTGAGTTCTGGGGGAGCAGCACAGCCACCAGCAGGACATGTCCTGTGGTCCTGGCCAGCTCCCCCTGCAGTGTCTGAGCTGCTCTGAGCCCGTTCCACCTGGCTGGGGAGGGACTGAGGGGTCCCTGTTGGACAGCGGGCACAGCCAGAGCCCCCTCGGGCACAGGCACGGGGTGCCAGCAGTTCCCACTCTGCCCGTGTGTCCCTGGCAGCTCTGGGGACACTGATGATGTTTTAGGGCAGAGGATCGATGCCTTGTGACAAGTGAAAAGGCTCTCAGAGAGAAGTTCAGTCCACGACTTTGGGGTGCAGGAGCTGCGGCAGAGCCATCCCCGCGGGCTGAGCGGGCAAGAACCCCAAGGCAGGCCTTTCCCTCTGCAGGTTTGTGGGCTGACATCGTTTCCGTGGCAAACTCTGTCTGTGCTGGTGGTGGCCGGCTCTGCAGGGACTGCAGATCCGAGTGTTTTCTATCCCAAAGTAAGGAGTGGAGTGGGAGGGGAGTGGGCAGCACCTGGACTGTACCCACAGCCGATTTTACAGGACGAGCTCCCTTACCTGGCAGGTGTTTCCCAGCCAGGTCTCGCTGATGGATGGGCAGCAGTGACCTCGGTAATTGTCACGCCTCCATGAGAGGGTTTCCCAGGTTTAGCACTTCTCAGCTAATGATGTCAGGGCTCTACCGGGAGATTATTCAATCTGTTTTGGCCTTTGAATGGCTGAAGTATCCGTGGTGACAAAACGCAGCGAGGAGGAACGAGGTGAAACTCGTATTTACAAAGGAGGGGTTGCTCACTCAGCTTTTCTCACGCTGTTAATTGCCCATTGAACAACATCCGTTCAGCCCTTAACTGCCTCTGCCGGAGCAGGGAAAGCTGAGGTTTAACCCTGCCCATGCCCCTGAGTCTCATTGTTTCACCAGTAAAAAATAATATGTGTATTGAGAAATGAATACCTCGAGTGTTCACAAGATCTGCGTTGGCCTCACCTCTCGAGACACTTAAGGAGTGCAGAGAGAGTAGGAGGACAAAACATGTGATGAACAGTGTGCTATCATCGTCCTCTTGTTCCCTCTGATTTACATTGCCAACATCAGAGCAGCCTGTAATGTTTAACGGAGATAATTAAATATAATTTGAAGACAAGATAGCTCTTTTTAGCGGTGGAACAGATCCTGCTAACAACTGAACTACAACAGCAATTCACCGGTGAGCTGGAGGGTGCATGCTCTGGGAAGCTCAGCACTGATTGTGTTAGGTGATGGTAACTAGAGGGAATGGAAATCAATTAGTTTAACTAAGGTGCTTAAACGCGATTACAGCTGGGGAAAGTCTTGCGAAAACTGGCATTAGGAAGTTGTTAAGATTTATGCTGGTGCTTTAATTGGAGGACCAAGGAAGTCAAGTGATTGGATTCTGCAGAACTTCAAAATCAATGTCGTTTTAGCGGATTTTATTGACTGGAAGATGAAATCTGATAATGACTGAAGATAAGAAAGAAAGGTCAGGGCCTCTAAATCTCCCTGTTGGTAATTGCTGCGTGTGCCGAGCGCTGGCTCTGGATTTAGTCTGGCTTAGACCCGAGCAAAGGAGTTCTGGGGAAGAAAAGGGGCGGTAATGCCTGAGACAACATTTGTTGGAGTCAACTTCCCTGCGGGAGCGGGGCTGGCTCGGCCGGATTGCAACCACGCACTCGGAAAATTCCCTCCTTTGGATGCTCTCGCTCCCCTGAGGCCCCGGGCTCGTCGCTGACAGAAGGTACAGTTTGTCACAAATTCAGCTCTGTATTTACAAGCTTCCTTGTGGCTTCCTCGTGCAGAGATGAAGGAGATACAAGTCCTCCCCATCTATCTCCTCACGTGTGCTGGGGACAGCAGTCAGTAAATACAGCTTGGTCAAGGCTGAGATGATGTGCAGCTGATGTGCAGCTGATGTGCAGCTCAGAGGGCAGCAATAAACAGGCTTTGGCTCTTCATCCTGTTAAAATGTGTTTAATAAGGTAGAGATGCAGAATAGGGTCTGTGGGCCATTAGCTTTTGTCAGACGGTGGATGAGTTAAACATTTGAGATGATTTTGGCTTAAAACCCCCTTTTTTCTCCCCCTGTAATGCTCCAGATTCCTTTCAGTTTGAGTACCCCAAAGGAAACTGCTGCTGAGGAGCTCTAAATAGTTCAGAGTGAATTCAGTGTTACCTCTGAGGTGTGGCAATGGGGGAGCTAATTCCAGAGTTAACTTGGAGCTGGTAAGGAGGAATTGAGAGCCGTGGTGGGATGATGCAGGACATGGTGTGACCTCATTAAACCACACTGGAAAATGGTTTGGATGTTGCTGTAACTTGTTATTGCAGCATCTGAGATGGAGATTTGGATTATTCCTATGATACAAAGGGCAGTGTTTGGTGATGAAGAGAGGAAGCTCTTTGTGACGTTGTGAATTAGTGTGGATGCACAGGGGGTACCTCCCAACGACATGGGGGATCCAGCAGCGACTGGAATTTGGCAGTTGCTAAAATGATAGACTTTTTGTAATTAAATCTCATTGAAATGAGCACCTAAATCATCTTGTATGGTGGGATTACCCGTTCCCAGTTTAGCATAACAATAACCGCCCATCTGCGAGTCACAGAACCCCAGGACTGCGTGAAGGCAAGGCCAGCGGTGCAGGAATTATGATGGATTGTGCAATTGCCATGGCAACCGTTTGTTCTAATTGTGATACATTAGTAGCAACAAGAACTGGCTGGCTCAAGTCTCTGAGTTAATTAAATGCAAACTTGCACAGCTCTGAAGGAATAATAGAGAAAATTAACACCTAGCAGTGCCCCCCTGTACCACGGGGATGATTGCTCCCAAACAATCCCAGAGCCCTTCTGGGTTCCTGATGCTCTCTCCTGGCCTGGCCGCGTTCCTGTGGGATGGTGGGTGCTGTGGTGGATGCTGAGGGAGGGCACAGGGAGCCTGTTTGGAGCAGGGCAGTGCTGGATGGTGGGGAGTGAGCCGGGAGCCCCCACGATGGGCAGGGGAGGGGGGCTGTGCTGGCAGGCACTGGCACAAAGCTGGCTGTGTTCACAGAGTGTGGCTGAGCCTCAGAAAGGGCATTTCCAGGCAGGAAGATGCTGCAGTTTGCTGGCAGGACTTCAGGGGTGCATCTGGGGGGGGGGGGGGGGGGGGGGGGGGGGGGGAACTATTTGGGGTCATCCTTCTTGTGGGCACATTTGAAACCACGTGTGGGGCAAACCAAGGTTGTCTGCCCACTCCCCACCGCTGAAATCCCTTTGGTTGGTTGGCTGGGGGGTTAACTTTTTTTCTTTATTACAAGGAATTATTTTCCTTGTTGTGCCAGGGTTTAAATTCCTAAAGGTGGCTGGTGAGGAATGCTCTGGGAGAAATGGGAAGGGAGGGACAGAACGAGTGTGTGCACAAAGGGATGCTCCCAGAAATGAGTCCCCTGCCACTGCCAAATTAACAGCAAAACACAGATTTCTGCAGAAAATGTCCCCCAAAACTGGAGTTTTTATTGAGGTGCAGCCTCATGGGCATCAACGTGACAAAGCCAGAGCATCACCAAGGTGCATGGTCAGAATGCCACTGTTATGAAAGGTATTGCACCCAGCTGGGGAGGGGAGTGAGTCTTGTTCTTCTAGGAATGCTGAGGGATTTTAGTTCAGCTGGGGGATGATTTGGGGTGAGTTTTTTGCAAGCCTGGTATGGCAGTAGATGGAGGGAGTTCAGTTGCTGAAGTGAATGGAAGTGAATCTTTTAACTGGAGTGACTCAGAAAAAAAGCATTTTATCTCAGAGAAAGACACCCAGCTGGGCTAGAGGAGCTGCACAGAAATAAAACATTCATGTGGCTGGACTGGGGGGGACAAAAATTGGAGTGAAAGGACAGAAAAGTGTTGAAGTTGTTCTGTGAGATGAACCTTCTGCAGGGATCCCTGCTCTCCTTTAGGAGCATGGCATGGGCTGGAATACCAGCTTTTTGGCTTTGTTAGGACTCCAGACCGGCAGCTCAGGAAAGCCTGGACTACACTGAGTGGGACAGGCACTGAGAGTGCACATGAGCCTTCCTAGCTCCCTCTGGACTCCAGTCAGAGCAGGAGATCCCCCTCATGGGGCTGCCCTGCAGCACTGGCTGAGATTGGCCCCTTGTGTAAGGCTGCTTTGGGGCTTGGCTGTTTTATTTGCCTTCTTTTTTCCCCCCTCAGTATTGGCTTACTGGGTTACTGCAGGTGATAAGAGAGCTATGAAAATGCTCATTTTTATTCTGGATTATGAATTCATTGCAAGACCTGAACATCTTATCTGAAGGGGCTGTTTGCTGTCATGATGTGCAACTGAGTGATTTACTGGGCAATGAAAGTCAGGAAAGCTGCAGCCCCCAGCCTGGTTAAACAGCACTGAGTGGGCAGAGAACCAGCAGGGCACTGGTGCCTCTCGTTTCCAGGCTATGAATAATTTTGGCAGCATTTCCCAGCGCTGTCAAGGCAAAGCTGCAGCTCCCCTGGGCTGCACTCGCAGTTTCCATTGCCATGACAACCTCGTGCAGATCCAGGAGCTGCTCTCACTGCTGAGCCCGTGGCTGGTTGTGACCTCACCTGGGCAGAGGAGCCACCTGCACAGTACACTCCGTGTCACCTCCTCTGCCCATGCTGACAGGAATGTTCTGCATGTGAAGAGCCAACCTGGGAGCTGAAGGGAGTTTTAGAAGCTCCTGCTGGTGGCTTTCCGTCCTGCTTTTCCTCAAAGGATCATTCTTTACATCTGCAGATGATTCCTGCCTTGCCTTTCTCAAGCAGCTTCCGAAGGCTCCAAAGTGCAAAGGGTGGAAGGGAAATGTTTGATCCTTCCCAGGGGCATCCCGAAAGTTATGGCAGTGGGGCTGGAATATCACAGAATCATTAAGGTTGGAAAAGACCTCTGAGATCATCATTTGAACAAATACCCCCATGTCCCCATGCCATCCAACCCTGCTCTCTTTCCATTTGAAGCCATCCCCCCTTGTCCTGGCACTGCTCACTCTTCTCCAACCTGGGGCTTTTTACTCCAGAGAAAAGAACCTGCAGTGTGGGAAGACAGAGAAACCCAAACATTACTCCAGCTTTTCCTGTCTTGAGTACTAAATGCCAGCACCTCTTCTGATCTGATGGAGACTTCTCCTGAGAGCATTTAATTCCTTAACCTGCTGATCAGAGACATTCCCCTCAACACAATCAGCATCTAAAGTTCTGTTTTTAAAAATACCTCTTTATTCTTGGGGTGTTTTTTTGACTATTTATTAGCTCCATGTATCCTGAATGACTGCAAAGTAAAGTTCCAGAAAGCTGAGTGGCTTCTCTGTGTGCCAGGTCCTTTAAACCTGATTTATTATGCATGACCATTTATGAGGGCCATAATATTTTTATTCCCCATTTCCTTGCCCATCTGTGTGTTTACTTATACACACATTAACTTGCACTTTGTTTTTCTTTCTATAACCAGTACCTTCCACTGCTGTTCCTCCTGCTCGTTCCTCCATCTAACGTAGATGGAATTGTCTTGAAATGGTTTGGCCTGGGTTTGTTTTCTGTTTGGAATGCTTTAATAATGTAGGAGAAGGGGTGCTGGAGCTTTGCCTCGTGTTCCTCAGTGGCAGCCTGGTGAGGAAGCAGTGTTGGTGGGTGGGTGGGTGGGTGGGAGGGCTGGCTGGGCAGCGTTTGATCCTCGGGATATTTCGGGAAGTTCATCAGGAGGGTTTCTGCTGGGCTGGCTTCCCACTGGATGCTCAGGGTTGGTCTGAGGGAATGATTTCAACTCTTCCACAACTTTTCTCTTGAAACTAAGGGTAGAGGATGGTGGTGGCAGATGTTGGTGATTGCAGAGCATCACCACTATCCCTGAGCAAACTGGGATGGTGGAAGGTGGAACTGGATGAGCTTTAAGGTCCCTCCAAACCCCAGCTACTCTGTGATTCCATGATATTATATTGCTGGAAAAGGGTCAGTTCATGATCACACCTTCTCAAATCACGTTTCAGGGTGAGGGTGGACTCATGCCTGGCTCTTGCCTCATCTTTCCCCCTCTCAGAGCCCTCTGGGGGTGACATTCCCCAGTGGCTCTGGTGCCTGTTGTGTCCCTGCAGGAGGGGTCCCTGTGCTGGGAGGGCTCACCAGGCTGCAGGGACACAGCCCTGGGCTCTTGCTTTATTTTCCTCTCCATCTCAAACTGAGTGTTGCAGGGTTGGTGGGGTTTTTTCTCCTTTTACATTGAATTATTCAATAGTCGAAGTGAGTAAAATTAAAGATTTCTAGACTGGTGCCGTTTGGAATGTAAGAAGGATAGCAAAATCTATTTCATTTGAACTCTAATCTCTGGTCATGTATAAAATGAATAAAATGCAATAAGTGTGGAGAAATATGATTTACAGCAGCAGCTGAAGTCTGGCTGTGAATACCCTAAAATGCCAGGATTGTGTGTCAGTCAATTTAGCAGTGCAGCGGCGAGGGGAGCACTGGAATGAAGGCTTTCTCATTTTTCCTCTTTTTGTTGTTGTTTTTTTTTCTTGTTTCTTTGGAAAAAGTGACAGATGAAGAATTATTTCTAGCTCAGAAAAACCAAGTGCTCAGCCCGTGAGAGAGGGAAAAGCCATTATTTTAATAATAGAAGTTGGGGATGTACATTACTTCTGTTGCACTTTGTGTTTGTCTCTTTTGGTGATGTGTAACTTATTTTAGAGCTATTAAACAGGAATGCCAAGCAAGAGGTATTAGACAGTTCTGAGGATTGATAATGGGGTTTCTGGAGCCATTCCCTCCTGTTTGTGCCTGAAATACAGCCAAGCCCCGCTGTGACTGAAGTTTCCTCTCACCTGAAGGTGTTTTAGCGACCCACAAGAAGTGCTTTGGTGGGCTCAGGACACTGGTGGTGTGGGCAGAACTGCACTGGGTACCAGGCCATGGCTGGGATCCTGTGGGAAAACTTCATCCATTTCAAATTCTGGTGGCCATTGTCTATGGATGTGTAATTAGCATGGAAGAAAAATAAGGAGAGGTTCCTGCAGCTGTTTTCTGTCTCCCCATTGTCTCCACCTCTGTTCCCAGGGCAGGGAGGGCTTGTCCTCACTGTGACCTGGCTGGGGTTCACAGCCTTGCCACCCCTCTGGCTGCCCACCCCTGCAGTAGGACACAGGATTGTCACCCCAGGCCAGGGCCAGCAGGCTGCAGAGCAGTGCTGGGTGTGCAGGAGCACAGAACCGGTGGAGATGAACCCACAGCAGACAGACCTTCCTCCTGTTTCCGTGCTGGAGATGCTCAGACCTCACTTCAAATGTTCCTGTCCTTGCCAGCCTGTTTTCCTGCACACCCTTCTGTGCCAGATTTCTGCTTCAAGGACAGTGAAATTCAGGAGGCAGTTCCAGGGAGGCACCAGTTCCAACACTTTAATCCTTGGTGACCTGAGCCAAGCAGGTCAGCACTGCTCATTTCTTGGCTGAGCAACTCCCAGGTGGTTCCAAGCAGTTTCTGGGCATCTTTGTTGTCTCTGTACCTGCTGCAGAAAGCAAAGGCAGCTCTTTTTCCAAGGATGGGGAGTCTTTGCAGAATATTGGCTGTACAAGTGGTTTGACTTGTGGGACTGCCTCTGACACTGCTTCAATTTCATTGTAGCCATCAGATGCCCTTTGAAAGCAGCAACTTGCTTTTCCATTGCTGCTCTGTCCAATTATCTGACTAATTTAATTCCCTCCTAGATAAGCTGTTTGAGTTTCTCTTGCAGGCAAGAGAGACGAAATTCTTCCTCCTTCTGCATCATAACCCTCAGAGCAAGTGCTTTAACATTTGCTATTTTGAATTATTATACAAATTGTAGATATAAGCCATAAATATTTATTTCTGATGTATGCAAATTTCTTGCATAAGGAGGCTCCTATTATAAGGGAACAAGTTGCATAAAATATTGAGCTCAAATACTCAATATATTCACGATACAGCAGTTTACTTCATCTTTCCTCCACACGTTTGCCTGTGAACTGCCAGCTGAAAGCCTCGACGTGTTGGCTGCTCTTAGGACATGAAAATGCACATTGGCTTTGACAGGGTGACATCAGAAGGAACAGGCAGAAGGAATTGGAAATTAGTCCTTTTGGAGCTGTTTGCCACGTGCTGGCCACCTGTGCAGGCGGGGGGGGTTGGCTCAGAACATGACCCCAATATTTCCCTTTGGTGCTCTGAGCCTCCTGCTGCGAGGAGCGTGCTGAGACAGAACTGCTCACAGGCATTACCTGCCTGCTCTGGGCTGGTGACGCTGTCCCTGGGCTGGTGACGCTGTCCCTGGGCTGGTGACGCTGTCCCTGGGCTGGTGGCACTGTCCCTGGGCTGGTGACGCTGTCCCTGGGCTGGTGACGCTGTCCCTGGGCTGGTGACACTGTCCTAGGCTGGTGTCCCTGGGCTGGTGGTGCTGTCCTGGGCTGGTGTCCCTGGGCTGGTGTCCCTGGGCTGGTGACGCTGTCCCTGGGCTGGTGACCCTTCCTGGGCACCCAGACATGCAGAGTGCTGGACATGAGCAAGGATGTTTCTCGACAGAACCATAAGGTGATCGTGAGTTCATCCTCCTGCTCAGAAAGGCTCTTCACAGGAGCCTGGGGTTGGTCCTGAGGTGAGGAGGGCTGGGAACTCCAGTGGTCACAGGGGTTGTTCCACAGCCTGTGCAAAGGCCACCCTGGAGCACAGAAAGGCAAAGGTCAGTGTAAAATCATGTCATGGAATGATGGAACAGTCTGGGTTGGAAGGGACCTTGAAGATCATCTCGTTCCCAGCCCTGCTTGCTGAGCCAGGTCAGGAAGGAGAGCTGGCAGAGCTGCTTCACGTGTGACAAGCTGCATTTCTCAGACAGCAGCAGCGTGCAGTCCTGGTGGGAAGGCACAGCTGGGTGTCTGGGTGAAGTTGTTGCTGCCTGAAACTCCCAGAAATGAAGCTGTCCCAGCAAGGGAGCAGTGTTTGCCTTGGGGCTGATTTCAGAGAGGCTGGGGTGCTGCCCAGAGCAGGGGGTGCTGCAGGACCTCCCCTCCCCACATGGGCTGTGCAGAGGCATCAGACACCAGAATGGCTGAGAGCACACTGATATTCCAGACTTTTTACCTCCCACGTTTCCACAAACACGTAACGCAGTGGAAGCTGATTTTCATTGTTATTAAAAAGTGTTTCTCGTTCTTATATTTACACGACATAATGTAGAGAATGAGATGGAATCTTCAGATGACCTGGAAGAGCCTTTTGGGAGATTTATAAACTGTCTACTTCATCTGTAAGAACATTTGTTTTAATTCCCATATAAAAGTGAGATAAATTGGCTTGTAATAACACGAGTCCAAAAATATCTCAAGTTACCACTTTATTTCCATATTGCAAAATAACACAATTCAGTGCATAATTAGAAAGCTGAATTGGAGAAAAGGAGCAGTTGCTCCTGATTAGACTGAAGGCAAAGCTTTAGCGTACAAGAAAGTACTTCTGACTCCTAAAGGGACTTTTCTAAATCTGCAGCTATCAGTTCAGTTATTATATAAACTATAAGTTCAGTTCTCTTGGCTCAGGAGCTGGAAATCTCTCCACTGAGTTAGCAAAGAGTCAGAGGCCTGATCCTGCAGTGCTTTTCTTCCCAGAGAAATCACATTCATGCAAAATATCCATTGATATAATTTGCCCTATAAAAATCTCTGGTTATTAGATGTGTGTGTTCCAGACCAGTCTAATTTTCTCTCAAGGTTTTGAAGGTAATTTTAGTCATTTGCATGAATAAAGCAAGAATCTGGAAAACACAGAAATCTAAAATTCAAATGGAAATCACTTATGTAAAAGAAGTGATAAAATCTGGGTGCTTTTGCATGTGAATGATGTCCTCAGGGTTGGGTTTTCTCCAGTTCCTGCTTCAAAGTCCATGCATTTGTAACAGTGTGGGAAGTCAAAAGCTGTCAAACTTCAGAATGTGCTTGAGAGAGAAGGGGGTGTGAGTGAGGGTGATCCTCCAGCATGACTTTGTGCTTCTGTCATGGGAAATGTGGCTTCAAACCCTTCATGGGACTGAACTTGCCCAGACCAACATCACGTTGTTTTTAGACAGCCTTCATTTCCACTGATAACATTAGAATCCTGGAATGGTTTGGCTTAGAATGGACCTCAAAGCCCATCCCATTCCACCCCCTGCCATGGGCAGGGACACCTTCCACCAGCCCAGGGTGCTCCAAGCCCCGTCCAACCTGGCCTGGGACACTTCCAGGGATCCAGGGGCAGCCACAGCTTCTCTGGGCAACCTGTGCCAGGGCATCCCCACCCTCACAGCCAAGAATTCCTTCCCAATATCCCAAAATGCCCCCTGGCAATGTGAAGCCATTCTCCCTTGCCCTGTCCCTTGTAAATTGTGTCTCTCCATCTTCCTTGGGAGCTCCCTTCAGGCACTGGAAGGTCTGATTAGGTCACCCAAAGCCTTCTCTCCTCCAGGTCAGGTAAGCTCAATCCCAGCTCTCACTCATGTCAAACTCGACAATCTCCCATTAAATCTGCATCTTAATTTCTTAATTTAATCTCGGGTCTGGGAGCTGCCAGGCTCACCAGTCAGCTGTAAAAGGCACGCCTGAGTTATTAGAGTCCCATTGTCAGCTGAATCTGATCCTTTGTACTTGAAGTCACCCATTTGCATTCATCTAAAGCTCTTTCCAGAGTTTATCAGAAGAAGTGAAATAAGAAATGAAATAGTTTCACGTAAACTGCATTTTTATGTCTGACTGGTAAAACCACAAAGCAGAGATAAAACACATAAAACTGAGGCTCTGCATAATAAGCATATCTATTAGTTCCCTTATCTTTGCACAGCTCCCATTTGTCATGAGCAGCATTGTGTGTCACTCAGCCTGCCTTGTTCTACAAACGCTCCTTTCTCCCCTTCCTTTTATCTCCCATCAGCATTTCCAAGGTGGGGACTTGGCTGAGGGCTGCTGCAAAAGACCCCTTTGATTAAATAATCGTTTCACCTTTGACCCCTTCATAGCAGCAAGAAATAAACACTAGCACCCATGTGTGCTGGAGAAAACCATTCCTGGGGCTCTGCTGGTGGCAGCTTTTGCAGCAGCCCGGATCAAGGGGAAAAGGTTGGCTCAACCCGTCCCCAGGGTGAGTCACCTCCCAGTGAGGCCAGTTCCCCACTGGAGCAGCCCATGGAAAACCATCTCAGGTAGCCTGTGGCTGCTCAGGGGCTCAGCACTGGGGCAGGAACTGCCCTGTCAAAATACAGACAAGAAGGTCAGGGGGTGTGGTGGCCCCCTCCCTGTGCCCCCTCCCTGTGCCCCCTGGACAGGACAATCAGCTCCAGTGCAGACCGACCATTTTGGGGCTGTTTGCAGGAGTTTGGTGTGGTGGCTTTAGGAGAGCAGGGGGCAGGGGTGGCCTGTCAGAAGTGGTTCTGGTGGGAAGGGCTTCTCCTTGGGCAGGGCTTTAACCAGGGGATCCCTCTGGCCCAGACGTTGGACTGTGTCCCAGGGTCCTGACTGGGGCAACACTGCTGGCATGGCCAGGGTCATTTCCATCTGATAATCAGCAAAAAAAACTGCAGAAAGCACTTTGATTTCTGCTTCTCAGGAACTGTACAGAGACACATCTGTGCACAGCATGTTCTTGTGTTTCTGAAAGGCTTCCAGGGCAGGCCTTGGTCACTGTAGTAGCAACTGTGCTTGGATACAACTGGCAAGTCTGGAGACACCTGTATTTTAATAAATATGGGCATTTGGAGATACCTGGGCAGAGTCAGCATTTTATGCTGCCATTAGATTTGCTCAGGGAATTTTTCCATCAGAAATTCAGACTGATTAGCAGTGAATAGAGGGGGGAAGAGGAACTAGTGTTCTTAAGAAACCACCCTCAAAGTGTGATGATTTTCCCATCTCCATGGATTTCCTATATGTTTAATTCCTGAAGAGGATCCACAGAGACACTGCTGCCTCTTCAGCTCCCTCACATCTGTATTGTGCTGTCTCTGTGCCTTTTAACTGTGCTGAATCCTCTCAAGTCATGAGGATTGTTCTAGTTTAAGTGAAAAGATACTTTTTTTAAAAGGAGTAAAAAAAGGCTTTTCTACCCCTGTATTTTTTCAGAGTACATTTCTGAATCCCTGTGGTTTTTCTGAATACTCCTTCCACTGAAGCACCTGCTGTCTGACTTAAAAATATGCTATTTTTTCCTATTAAAGAGCATAACTGAACGTCACGAGCACAGAAACCATTGTGTACTCTCTGCAAAGTTATTTCAATTAACTGTAGAGAATTAAAGTACAGGAAAACTGAGAAAATCCCACTTTTTTCAATTTTTTTTTTAAAAGCAAGAAAGTTTTACTAGCTGTGTTGTTCCAGTTCCCCTTTGGTAGCTGGCAGCTGACCCGAGTTTTAATTTAGATCGGAGTTATTTCAGTCCAAATAAACAGGCAGAAGCTGTGCCATAACATACTGTGGGTAAGGACAATGAAGTCTGCAGGATGGAGCCTCAAAGAGGTTGCTGATGGATCAGGCAGGTGATCCGTGCTGGGCCTGGCGGTGGATGCAGGGCCAGGCTCTCAGCTCACACTCCTGGGTTACAGGTTGCTCGTCTGCGGGTGCTGAGTGTCTGGAAGACGCCTGACGAGTAACGGTGTGTCTCGTTGTGTCCCCCAGCTCTACATACAAACCACCACACTCACCATATCCATGAACCTAAGTGCTTCGGTGGCGCTGGGGATGCTCTACATGCCGAAGGTTTACATCATCATCTTCCACCCCGAGCTCAACGTGCAGAAGCGCAAGCGCAGCTTCAAGGCGGTGGTGACGGCGGCCACGATGTCGTCGCGGCTCTCGCACAAGCCCAGCGACCGCCCCAACGGCGAGGCCAAGACCGAGCTGTGCGAGAACGTGGACCCCAACAGTGAGTATGGCACCCCTGGGGGCTGCATGGGGGATGGGGGGGGGGGGTGGGGGCACGGCCTGGCACCTGAGGCAGGGCCTTCATGTTCCTCGGTCGTCTCCATCCCAGATCTTTGAAGTCTCGCGTTTCTTTTGGTTCTTTATTTCCTCCCCGAATTTTTGAGTTGTGCCAGTCGGCAGAGGCCCCTCACAATATGTTTGGTAGCTGAGAGTAACTCCTCCTCCTCCTTCTTTCCCTCCTCTGTGAGTGAGATCAGCAGCACCCTTGGGTACCGAGCCCCTCGGCCTGTGCCCAGCTCACCCTGGCAGGGACAGGTTCCAGGGCAGATGGAGGGACAAGGATCAAACTCACCGATAACTCTGCTAACCTGAGTTATCCTTTGCTTTCTTGCAAAGTTTCTTTGCAAAACTCTCACAGTCCTTGAAGATTCCCATTTAGGGATTTTATCCAGCCCTTAATGCAAATCTTGCCAGCGATTTAAAAGGAAAATAGATGGAAAAGACGCTTCCAGTTTCCCTAATGTGCATAGCAGGGGACTGCGCAGCACGAAATTACAGACTGAGGCCATCAAATCTGATTTGCATTTGAATCTGGAAGGGGCTGAGGAAGGAGACAGCTGCACGACTCTGCAGCACATTGGGAAGGTTTGGGCACGTCTGCAGTTTTTGTGCTCAACAGATCTGGATGTGGGGAAATGCCCTCTCCCTGCCC
>NW_020956212.1:117689-121589 GCF_003031625.1 Empidonax traillii
GGGACTGCGCAGCACGAAATTACAGACTGAGGCCATCAAATCTGATTTGCATTTGAATCTGGAAGGGGCTGAGGAAGGAGACAGCTGCACGACTCTGCAGCACATTGGGAAGGTTTGGGCACGTCTGCAGTTTTTGTGCTCAACAGATCTGGATGTGGGGAAATGCCCTCTCCCTGCCCGGGATCCGCTTATCCCTTGGCTGCTGGAGCCCCTGCCACTTCTTGTCTCAGAACTGCTGCTGCAAGATCTGCCTCAGAGCAGCTCTGCTGGCAGAGCAGAGTGGGAACAGGCAGCAAACTATTGACACAGCACTTTAAATCCCGTTCCCCCCCTCCCCACAGTGTTTTTCTCTGATGTCTCACCATGCAGGTGCACAAAGGATGTTCTAACTGGGAAAACTGAACTTGGCTGTGGGAGCTGAGCTCTCTGAACTGGGACTCCCACCTGAGACAGGCAGGAAATGGTTCTCATAAATGAAGGACCGTGTTTGGCCTCTTCCAGTTGTGCTGAGCAGAGCCCTCGGGGCAGGAGGAAATGAGTGCAATTCCTGCCCTGGAGTGTTGGCCAGTGACAGTCAGAGTCCTCTGCTCAGGGAGGGAGGAAGGAAAAGAGGATTTGCAGGTCAGTGGGACAGGGCAGGGGAACAGAGTGTTGCTGCTGCGCTTCACTAATCGCTGCTTTTGGCCAGATAAGTTGCAATTAGTTTTTCCCCCAGAAAACTCAAAATATAAAAATTTCCTCTCAAAACTCAAACCACCAGAAAACTACCCCAGTTGTGATGCTGCAATTCGGTGTGGAGGCAGAGCCCTGGGGGAACCCCAGGCTGGGGATGTCCCACCCCAAGTGTCCCCTTCTGGTCTCATTCTTTTGTGCTGCATCTTATTGTTGGTCTCAGACTTCTGACAGTTCCCACCAAAGAACAACCAAGTTTTTCCCCTGGGAAGGAGTTATGTTTATTAAAAAGAAATACTGCCCACTTAACCCCCGTGTTTCTGCAAAAACACAGCATTTTTCATCTAGGGCTATAGACTAGAATATGGTTTTAAGAGGTAGAAGAAGGGTCAGGGTCCCCTGGCTCACCCAGATCTGTCACTCTCTGCCTTGAGCCTTCACTCTGTGGGATTCTAAGACACAGAAATTCATTTGTTAACCCTGCCAGCCAGGAAACATTCAATATATTCGTTCCTATGTTTTTCCTGAGTACTGGGCTTGTACTTTTTTTTATGGTTAGGAAAATATATTTTCTTTTAAACCTTTTAATTATTTATCTAGGGTTCCATCTGTTCATCTTATCACTCCTAGTTCATTCCCTGGGTATGTGTGTTCATAAAAATTATTATTAGAAAATCAAATGAAATAAACTACTGTACTTAAAATATTTGGGTCCCTGTGTAACTACTGCAGTCACTGGGGGTTCCCTAGAGTGTTCAATAGGTTATTGATCTACCCCCTGATCAGGGTGTCCATACGTAAAGATGGTTTTGATGTTTTTACAGCAATTTAATTTCAGAAAATCTTTTACTCAGTGAATAGGGAAACTTTCAGAGTTTTACCAATTGGAAAACAGGAAATGGGAATAAAAAAATTGCCCCAGATTCATCAAGACAAGGAGCATTTCCCTACTTTTTTAAAATCCCAAGTATCTTCTTGCAAAAGAAAACAAGAGAATGTCTTTGCAGTGTCCCTTTGTGCAATCACTTTGCTCCCCAGCCATGGCCATCGACGGCCTCTCCTGGCTGGGACCTGCCCTGGGAGCAGCACCAGGGTGGGAAGTTCTGCTTGGTGGGTCCCTGCCAGGCTCCTCTGGAGCTCAGGGGGGCAGCAGGGAGGGAAATTAATGGAAGGGGGTTAAAGGATGAGCTGGAGACTCATCGACACTGTGCAGAGCAAACTCTGGGTGCTGACCTGGCTTCGCTGCCAGGGCTTTTCACAAGTGTAAAAGTACAGTTGGGTTTTCCAGTTTGATTTTCTATTGTTTCCCAGTGCTGCTGTTGCTTGCTCAGGTGCTGGAGATTGGAGTTGCCATTTCTATTGGAAAGACACAAACCTTTCCTATCTCCTGAGAACCAAGTAGCACGGAGCCACCAGCATGGGATTCACGTACCTCAAACATGGGGCAATCTGGGGACTGGGCCCAGATTTATGGCCTGTCCTTCTCACGTGCCAGAGTCAAACCAAAAGCAGATGTGGATGGTTTTACAGAAAAATAGCCTTGAAAAAAGTCTCCCTGATTTATCAGACATTGAAAACAATAGAGGAGCTGTGGCTGCCCCACCCCTGAGAGTGTCCCAGGCCAGGTTGGACGGGGCTTGGAGCAACCTGGGCTGGTGGAAGGTGTCCCTGCCCAGGGCAGGGGTGGCACTGGATGATCTTGAAGGTCCCTTCCAACCAAACCATTCTGAGATAAAGAACTGAAGAAGTGCTTGTAAAGCTGGAAGGCCTATAAATTTCCTGAGTGGCTTCCCAGGAGCTGGTGTTCCTCAGCAGTGATGCTGAGCATCATGTGCAACCTCTGCACACAACTCTGGGGGCATCTGCAGGAGTTCAGGCTCAGAGACAAATGTGCAGAGCACTTGGGAGAGCTGGGCTCATGCACTGGGGGTTTAGTGTGAGTATAAAACAAAAGACTGATTAATGTGAGAGAAGAATCACCTGAAGTGCAGTGACCTCATAGCCCAGTTACTGGGGAATAAGGACTCTCTGTGCTGCAGATTTTCTTAGGATCTATGGGAAATGAGAAGTCTCACAAGCTGAGCTCCCCAGCCGTGCTATGGGAGGGCTTTCCTCCTGAATGGGATGTATTAAGGCCAAGCTTTTCAGTCTGCCTAGGAAAACTCTCTTAATCATTCCCGTTTTCCATCAGGCACGTTCATGCTTTCACTCCTTCCACAGCTTTCCCCTCCTGGTGCATGTTTGCTGCAGGTTTGGACAAGCAGGATTTGGTGCCCAGCAGCTTTGTCCATGTAATGAGTCCATCCTGCTCTGGTGTGTCTTTGGCTGGGTTTCACCCTGTCTGAGAAGGCACTTCTGGAGTGGAGCAGAGAGTGAATGCTCTGCTGGGCTGTGTCTGCTCATGTTTGTGCTGCAGGAGCAGAGTGTCAGACTGGCAGAGAAACACCCGAACCTCCAACCCATACTTAACTTATATTGAGATTTACATGTAATTACTCCTTTTCCCAAGCAGCTTGTTTTAATTCAGGGCTTCACCCGACACAGCCACAGGGAAATCAGCGCCACGGGGCCTTGGCTGTGCCTCCCAGGGGCTGGGCCAGCACTGGCTGCCTTCTCAGAGCACAGGATGGGTTGGGGTGGAAGGGACATTAATCAGGGACACCTTCCCTAACTCAGCCCAGGTTGCTCCAAGCCCCGTCCAACCTGGCCTTGGACCCTTCCAGGGATGGGACAGCCACAGCTTCTCTGGGCACCCTGTGCCAGGGCCTGCCCACCCTCATAGGGAAGAATTCTAACCTAAATTTCCCCTCTTTCAGCATTAAGTAGGACTTTTAGTTGGCAGCTGATTGAGTTTTTGGTGGAGAGGTGCAGTCACAGCCCATCGTCCCCAAACACAGCAGGCACTGCTTGCATGTTGTGTGTTATAACAGCTCTCTCCTGAGCACTGTCAGCCCCTGTCCATCCCTCTGGCAGTGAAGGCACTGTCTGTCCATCCTCACTTTTCTCCATCCTCGAGAATGAACGTGGGCTTTGTGGGTTCCCATTGTTAACCTGTGGTTGGGGTCTGTGGATCACAAGCATCCCCTGTCTCAGATGGACACTGCAAATGCTCCCGTGCCGTGTCTGTGTGCTCATTCCTGCTCATCCTGAACACCTCTGACGTCATGTGTGCTCATTCCTGCTCATCCTGAACACCACTGACGTCATGTGTGCTCATTCCTGCTCATC
>NW_020956212.1:122519-123949 GCF_003031625.1 Empidonax traillii
CTGACGTCATGTGTGCTCATTCCTGCTCATCCTGAACACCACTGACGTCATGTGTGCTCATTCCTGCTCATCCTGAACACCACTGACGTCATGTGTGCTCATTCCTGCTCATCCTGAACACCACTGACGTCATGTGTGCTCATTCCTGCTCATCCTGAACACCTCTGACGTCATGTGTGCTCATTCCTGCTCATCCTGAACACCTCTGAGGTCATGTGTGCTCATTCCTGCTCATCCTTACCACCACTGACGTCATGTTGCCTCTTCCATCTTTCTGAGGAAAGCACTAAATGGTTGTTGATGATGCTGGGGAGCCTGTGAGGCTGTGTTGGTGAGGAGGGACTGGCAGAACTGAAACTAAAGCCAAAATGTCCCCGAATTGGTTCAGGGGAGAGGAAGGAAAAAAAACAAACAACCAAGCAGAGCTGCTGCTGTGTGAGCAGCTGCTCCCATGTTCAGAGGTACCTGAACTCTGTGACTGGTTCATTTGTTGCCTACCCAGAGCTCATCCCTGTGCTGATGCCTCTCAGCTTTGCACTGCTCTAATCCGAGCTCTGCAGCCGGATTAGTGTCACGGGCTCATGGCAGGGCAGGCTGGGAAGAGTTTCTTGTGCTCAGAGCGATCCTACATACCAATGTATTTACTTTCCCTTAGACTGCATACCACCAGTAAGAAAGAGTGTTCAAAAGTCTGTTACTTGGTACACTCTTCCACCTACTGTATAGCTTTTGCCTGCTTTCCAAAAAGGTAAGGAAAACCCAGCTTCTTATTATTTTATTCTCAGTGATGATGATGATGATGGTTCTTATTATTATATCCATAATTATATGCAGAATGTTCATCAGTGCAGCTATGTTAAAACAAGTATCTAACTTAAAAATTGTTCACAAATCCATTACCAGGAGCTGCCATGGGCAGGTTTTCCTGGAAAAGGGGAGACCCATAACGTGGGTGATTCCAGTGCCTGTGTTGGGAGCCCTGAGCACCATCACCTGGTGGTCTCCTACTTCCCACCACTGCAGGTGGATCCCAATAGAGCCTTTGAAGATGGAGACATTGGATAACCATTTAAAAAAGGAACAAACAAACGATCAAAGGTTAATTCTGGCCACCAGATCTAACAACTAACAAAGTGTTTTCTGAGTCATTTCCAGCATCTCTACCCACAGATTTGCCTGGTAGCACAAAAACAACATTTGCCACTCTCTGTACTCTAAAACTATAAATGGCTCCAAAAACGTTTGCAAAACCTTCTTTTCCCCATGGGAAAGCCCAGTGACCACTTGCTGCTGTGGAGCCCCGAGTGAACAATTTTTGAGGACTGGCTTTTCCTGGGTGTTGTGGCTGCCTCAGTGGTGATGTGTGAGCTCTCTTGGTACTTGTGACTGCATCAGCCAGAAATTCCTGCTGCTCTAGGGCAATCAGAGGA
>NW_020956212.1:124423-150132 GCF_003031625.1 Empidonax traillii
CTTCTTTTCCCCATGGGAAAGCCCAGTGACCACTTGCTGCTGTGGAGCCCCGAGTGAACAATTTTTGAGGACTGGCTTTTCCTGGGTGTTGTGGCTGCCTCAGTGGTGATGTGTGAGCTCTCTTGGTACTTGTGACTGCATCAGCCAGAAATTCCTGCTGCTCTAGGGCAATCAGAGGAACAAGAAAGCCTTTGATATTGGGGAGAAATTACTAACAACCATTAATAGATGTTTCTCACAGTTCTGTGTGCACTGGGGGTTTTTGTCTCTCCTTTGGGGCTTTGCCCACTCCTTTGGGCTCAGCTCAGGTATGGAAGGTGCTGACCCCCTTAGTGTGGTGCTGTGCACTGAGGGCCTGAAGAAATGACTATTCAGCCTTCAGAAGGTTTCACTGATCCCTCACAGATGAGAACTTATCTCAGCAAAGGTAGGAACGTTGCTTGAATTGAGTCTCTGAGTCACAGGGAAAAAGATTCCTAATATCTCTGGTGGTGTAAATTGCCCCAGCTCCAGTTTCAATTTAGTTCTTACAGAGTGTTCAAATTGGCTTTATTGTATTTGAATCAGGGCCATTATGTTAACTCCCAGCTCAGGCAGATAGGCTGATTTGAGGTGTGAAGCTCTTGGTGAACATCAGGATGACCTGGAGCATCCGAGGGCCAGAGCCAGGCGGGGTGATGAGGGCTCGTCTGGAGGGGAATGGAACAAAGCAGTCGAGGAGGAGAAGGGCCACTCAAAGTATTATTGCAAATGAAATGGGAAAGAGGAAAGGGCAGCTGTGTGAAGATGAAATTGTTCAAGGAAGGAGATGAGAAGGAGCGAGAGAGAAGATGCCTTAAATCTCTGGAGAAATCATGTTTTAAAATAAAACTGGGGGGGGGGGGGAGGGGGGAAAGCACAAGCATTTGAAAATAAAATAATTAGGAGCTCACATGGATTTCTAAAATTAATTTTCTCCATGTAATAGTAGAAATAATATGAGGCATTGCTGTCTGCAAAGGCACACAAGTAACGTTGTCGTCCAAGCCCTATAAAAAGCAATCAGCCATTCAGACTTTTTGAGCAGATTTTTAAATCTGGTTCAGAAAAGCTATGAAATTGCCATGGCCAGGGACGGTTTGGGCTTGCACTGGTCCTGCCAGAGCTCCTCTGCAGCAGGCTCTGTTCCCCATCCCTCCCTGAAGCGTTCCTGCTCCAGCTGGGCTGGAGGCTGGAGCTCTGGCTGCCGCAGCTCTGCTCGCTGCTTTGATTTGTTCTTCCAGGAATACAAAACCAAAACCAGCAGGAAACAATCTACTGTATTAAAAACAAAGCAGGGATAGCAGGAAAACATCGACTTGGTTGTAAATTGACACTTGTTTTTGCTGGTAACTTATTTGTGGTAGGTCTGAACACAGAGCTGAGCCCTTACGTGACTGTATCAATTTCTGCTTGTGATGCACAGAGAGATGTGTTTATAATGCTCTAACTGGCTTCCTGGGAGTGACAAACAGGACTCCTCTGCTGTAGAGATTGATGAAAATACAGGGCTTGAAAAGCTGTGTGTGGTAGGTGGGTCAAGGTGGCTTGTCCATCTCTGAACAAGGCAGAGAAGGTCAGTGATTCTGGAGAGCCACAGCTGGTCCTGCAGGAATGTCTGCTCTGCTTTTCTCCTGATCCAGGGCAGGAGGAAAAGGCAGTGCAAGGTTTGGGAGGGTTTGCTCTCAGGCACAGCTGGGCATGGACACCACCTGGGCTGGCACACAGTTCCAGTCTCATCAGGACAGAGGGAGGCTGGGCTGGGCAGGACCTCTCCTCCCAGGGCTGGGCCACAGTGTGCTGCTGCTTCCAGAGGCTTCCCAGTCGCCTCACAAGTCATTCTTGGCTCGATCTGCATGCAGAGGAGTGTCGGTGGTGATTGCCAAGTGCTCAGGCAATCTGTGAGGGATGTGCAGCCCCACACCTGGGGAGCCATCGTGTGTCTTGGTCATATCTCCCCTAGAATATAAATGCAATTACTGAGATTGCTCTGGAACGAAGCTGTGGTGATTTGAGTCATGAGGTGGTTTCAAACTGATCCTGGGCTAACGTTGGAAGAGGTAAACAGAGGTACCCACAAGTGCCAAGGATTTTTTCCATGCCTGTCCTTCTTCCATGCACAGTCCAGAGCCCCCAGAGCCCCCCTTACCACCCAGCTGTGGTGTCCCTGGGGAAGGGCAGCTCTTTGCAGGCTGTGGGTCTGAGTTGTGTGATGCTCTGGAGCTCATCACACCCTCGGGTGTGTGCTGGAGAATAATTATTTGCTGGATTGAAGCGTCATTTTCGTTTTAAATCTGGCCCATTTCATCCCGAAAGAGTGCTCTGTGTTTAACCTCACTTGAGGGATTTTCTGTTCAGTGGAGGCTGCTAAGAAATGAGAATTTGCAGTCAAAATTGACTTTGACAGCTCTTCACTGCATCTATTTTGATTCTGGAATGGCTGACTGGAAAACTAAACATCATAAATTCTTTTAACAGTGATATGCTTATTTTAAAAGTATTGCCTGGAGATACAACCTGGCCTTGGACACTCCCAGGGATCCAGGGGCAGCCACAGCTTCTCTGGGCAACCTGTGCCAGGGCCTGCCCACCCTCCCAGGGAAGGATTCCTTCCCAATATCCCATCTCTCCCTGCCCTCTGGCAGTGGGAAGCCATTCCCTGTGTGCTGTCCCTCCATCCCTTGTCCCCAGTCCCTCTCCAGCTCTCCTGGAGCCCCTTTAGGCCCTGCAAGGGGCTCTCAGGTCTCCCTGGATCCTTCTCTTCTCCAGTGAACCCCCCCAGCTCTCCCAGCCTGGCTCCAGAGCAGAGGGATCCAGCCCTTGGAGAGAACATTCCCTCCTGTCTGAACATTTGGGGATCATGTTACTTTCTTTTTTACTTCTAAAAATAACTCCTTTGGATGGTGCACTTTGGTACATTCACATAATTGCACGCTCACATATTAATTATTTGCAGACTGTCTCACACCTTTCATGACTTACATGACACAAGACTTGTAAATATGCAGGGAAGTGTCAGACTGTTTCCTTTTTTAAACATCAGAACTCTTGGGGCATTTAGAGCATCACCTTCAAATTTGATGTCTGAATAAAAACACATTATTCATGGCTAGAAGTGGATATTAAAAGCTGGGTAGTAGAAAGGTGTCTGTGAGAACAAATGAGTATTAATTAGTGTATAAGTATTCATCTTTCATTCCATTTTTTCTGTTTGTCTTCTTATGTGAACGTTTTTCCCTAGGAAATCTGGAGGAAGAGTGAGCAGATATACCTCACAGACCAGTCCCTCTCTTGCTTTTTTATCCAGTAAACTCTTAGCAGCTGTGAGTTCTCTCGTTGATTAATTTATCAGTCCTTACATCCTCTCAGGGAGACTCTGTCAAATTTATAAATTGTAATAACAGGAAAAAGACAGAACTTTTGGCTCTCTTATCTTCCATCTATTTCTGATGCCTCCCTCTCTCCCAGGCAGGGCAAAATTAGAGGAGAGCATCCTTTTGGTCAGGAAAAGAGGTGTTTTGACTTTGGGGTGAGATTGTTTGTTTTGAACTCTGTCTGATGCTGGGAACAAAGGCAGGGGGGTATTTTTTTGCCATAGAGAAAAAAAAAAAAAAAAAAAAAAAGGAAGGGAATTAGGTTAAATACATGTAAATGCCCAAGAAAGACAATGGAGACACATAATAGGGAAGAAAGGCATTCTGGGGTTTGGCTGAGTTACTCCTCTGTAACTCAGAGCTCTGGGTCTTACCTGGGAGCAGAGTCTGGCACTGCATCCAGTGAGATGTGTGTTCTTGCTGTTCAGTGGAAAAAGAAATCAAAAGATACAGTTGCCATAGTTACAGCATTTGTCACGATGCTTATCATGTCCCTGGGATAAAGAGCCCTGCAATAAATCTGGGCTCTTATTAATATCAGCTGTTAAACATTTCCAGGGTATTTGAAATCAAGACTTTCTGCTAAAAAATTAAATGTTGATTGCAGCAAAATTGGGCTGTTAAACAGTGCAGCTCAGAGTGTAATTTTGTTAGACACTGTGTAACAGAATCAGACACCAGGAATACATTTTCCAGGGAATTTAGTCTCTTTGCACCTCGTGAACATTCTTGATTTTCCTGTTAGGATGTTTGTGACTTGCAACTCTGCCAAGGAGTTGGAGCAGGCCAGCTGGCAGGAAGGGAGGGGAGTTCCTGGGTGTGAGTAAGAAAATTATGACTTGTCTGATAACTGTATAACCATGGAAAGGCTGGGAGGATTGGGATTGTTCAGCCTGGAGGACAGAAGGCTTCAGGATGACCTAACTGTGGCCTTCCAGGACCTGAAGGGAGCTACAAGAAAGATGGACAGAGACTATTTACAAGGGCCTGGAGTGACAGGACAAGGCTTCAAACTGCCAGACAGTAGGGTTAGATGGGATATTGGGAAGGAATTCTTCCCTGGGAGGGTGGGCAGGCCCTGGCACAGGGTGCCCAGAGAAGCTGTGGCTGCCCCTGCATCCCTGGGAGTGTCCCAGGCTGGGTTGGACGGGGCTTGGAGCACCCTGGGCTGGTGGAAGGTGTCCCTGCCCATGGCAGGGGGGGAATGGGATGGGTTTTAAGGTCCATTCTAAGCCAAACCATTTTGTGATTCTATGATTTACCTGGATCTCTGCTTGGCCAAAACACTGGGGTTTGCATGGAGAGCTGGGATAGGGACGGGCCACCAGAAGGGGCTGTTTGGGATGGATTTGGTGGGGGCGGGGGTGTTGGTTCTCAGTAACTGGAGAGAAGAGGGTAACACATCACAGGAGAAATAACTGATGGAGAGATGTCCTGAGAAGTGTCAGGCCCATGCTGGGAGGGCAAGGGCAGCTGCAGAGCTCCCAGCTGTGCCCTGGGGCTGGGGACAAGGCAGTGGGGACACTCTGGAACACATCAGGAGGCAGAGGTGAATTGTTCCCTTACAGCTCTGACTCCAGGACTCCTTTGGGATGGTTTAGCCGATCACTCAGGTCATAATTTTAATTATGTTTCCTGCAAACTGTTTTCACACGTGGCTCTAACAGCTCTCCCAGAGCCAGGCTTTCCAGGTGAGATAACCAAAGTGCTGTTAATTACTTGGTTTTAATCAGGTGAAAATAATTTGCTTCTGTTTGTTATCTTTCTGGCCCACAGCATTCAAACAGAAACATTATAAAGGTGGTTGGAATCAGGAGGTTTTTCTGTACCGTCGGCTCCAATTAAGGAATCTGAGTTGGGTTTGTTTCTTCCCTGCCATAATCTCACACAGGTTTGGAAACACATTTCCTAAGATCCTGTGCACTTTTGCAGCTGCACGTGAGGCTGGTGCAGGTGAGGCACTGGGGATGGGGTTGGTGGGAGAGTTGTCCAGTGACCCTGCCTGTCCTCTGGGAACTGGTTCCATCCTCACCTTCTGCTCCCCTGGGAGCAGGATTTCTGTCCCCCATGGCCTGACCACATCCCCCTCTCAGAGCACAAACACAGCTCTTCCTGGAGCCTCTCTGCAATCTTTCACTGCTGCAAGTGTTGATAAAGCCTTCCTGCTGTTCATCCTCTGATCCCACTCTCGCTGATACTTTCAAGCTTCACCCGACGCAGAGGTTTTATCTGCAAACAGACAAGGAGGAGATTGGGGAAGATGCAGCCAAACATGCTCTAGATTGATGTTCTTCAGCAGTGCCTACTTTGTTGATTTTAGCTTTTATTTGGAAGGGTACAACTAATCCTTCTCTGTTACAATCTTATTTCCTGACTCCAAATCTCAATCTCATATTCTCTGTCTGGCAAAACCCTGATGATTTTTCAGGCCACAAACAGTCTGGCTCTGCTCTGTGACTCAAAGTCACATTTTATTTTAGTGGCTCAGAAGGGAAAGTTCACAGCAAGGACTCAGGATGGATCTCTGCAGGTGCCCCCCTCGATTACACCTGCAAAGCCCAGGGGTGGCAGGCAGAGCTGATCCTTCAGCCCAGCCCCAGGGACAGTGTCTGTCACCACAGGCACTGGATCATCCTCCCAGCTTAACAAAAGGGGTTTATTGAGGCTGACAGAGGTATGGCATGAGCAGCCCCGAGGCAGAGAGATAAATGATGTGCTTTGTTTGTGTACAGAGAACTGTCCTTGCCTTGGGGAATCTGTTAGAGATGGGGAGTGCCACCTCCACCAGTGAAAACAGGGAATAGGGGTCATATCCCAGTGCTGGGGGATATCCCAGGACACCCCAAATCCCTGGCTTTAGAATTACAACTCTGTAATATTTTTCAGAGGAGCAGATTTCCTCACTGAGTTTTGCCCTTACTGTGGTCATGTCTCCTGCCAGAGACCACGGCATTTGGGTAATTTTCCTCAGGGATGTGTTTTGCCCAGGAAAGGCACCTGCCCCTGGGGGTGTTGGCAGGGAGAGGGGCTGTGGGGCACGTGGATGCCTCCAGCAGAGTGGTGGGAAACCACAGAAAGCTGAAGCACTCCCTGTGTCTGAGGAGGAAGATGCTACACAAGTGTTGTAAGGAACCAATAACTCCCCACATTATTTTATACTGTACTGAAAATTTGTAGGGTGAGCAATGCTGGTTGTGCTGAAGCTGGGAGGTGCTTTGCCCTTGACTGGAGCAGCAGTGGGATTTCAGTGGATTGCAATTCCACGCCTGTCTGGAGAGCTGGAGTTTAACTGGGAGTTCCCCACTGTGCTGTCCTAAAAACAGGAGGTGTATGTTTTGTGCTACGTTCTGTAGGATTTTTCCTGACTTGTCTTTGCAGACAGCTTAAGTTTGCTCTCCCTGGAGTCGAGTTAGGGTAGTTTGCTGGTTATCCCATGCCACTAGGAAAAGCTTCCCAGCACACACAGCTGTGTTTGTCAGAGCCCTGTGTGTGCTCTGAGCTCCGTGCACGAGCTCAGGTCCATTATTTACCTGGTCCTTGAGATGAAAACAAGCCCAACTTTCAAACAGTCTGTTCCTTCTTCTTTCCTCTTTCCAAAGAGGTGCCACGTGTGCATGGTCTGTGCAGGATGACCCTCACATCGTTCTGTGGGTTTAGGGTGATGGGTGGGATAAGCTCCAGCCCTTTCTGGGATTCCCTGGGAAAGCCTGTGTCCCTGGAATGAGTGGCTATCATTCTGCTTGAAACGAGGTCAGAACTGTCTGGCTTTGTACTGCAGTGCAAGCAAGGGTTTAATAGAATTGCTTTCCCTACGTTGTCTGAGCTTAGAGTTCCTTCATCCCTATGGATATAAAAGTTCACCAGCAGACTGGGCTCATTCCAGTGTGTTTGCAAGAAGCCAAAGCAAACACTTACTGTATGAACTCAACCCTCCCACGCTGTCTTAGGCTATAAGAGGGTCATGTTGTTGCCACTCTGACCTGAACTGATTCTATCATTATGCCATTATCTCACCCAAGAACTGCCTTTATTATTCTTTCTGTTGGATACATTCCCTGCTCTCACAGCAAGTGCATCGTAACAAGAGTGAGGAGTTAAAAACACACACCCTGAGAGCTGCTACCACTTGAAAGCTTTAAGAGCTAAACCCGACTTTTTTAAAAGAAAAACCTACTTCAAATCCCCACGTGCCCCAGGGAACTGGCAAGGTCAGATTCTTCCTTCCTATTAAATCCTTGTGGGAACTTCAAAGGACTCCTCATTAAAAGCAGGCAGGATATTGAATATTTGTAATGGTTGCCTTGGCCCTGGTGCTGCTCTGCCCGGGTGTGCCAGTGCCCTGTGCTGATGGCTGGCTCGGGAGCTGTCAGTGCAGCAGCTCTGCAGGCTGGGTGTGCTCAGGGCTGTGGGACAGGTGGGTAAATAGCTGTGTCTGAAAGGGACAATAATAAGGAAGCCCTGAAGGCAAAGTGAGCCCCGGATAAAAGCTGAGAAATTCAGAGGAGGAAGCTGTGTGACGTGATGGACAGTGAGTCAGAAGAGGAAGCTGTGTGACGTGATGGACAGTGAGGGCTCCTTAGACAGAAACACACCTGCAGCATCTGCCCAGCCCCGCTCTGAGCAGGGCATTTGCATTCATGTGCATAAACATCATTATTCTAGTGATCTAAAGCAATACTTTTGTTATTAACTGTGTTCTGAAGGCCCCCAAGGTGCCAGGTGACTCCAGGCTGCTGAGGCTGTATCAATCAGGTTGCTTTGGCTCTCCTCTGCCACTGCTCTCTTGGCATAAATCACTCACTGCTGACCTCTGGCCACTGGTGTCACCTCCTCTGGAGCAGCAGCTTATGGATCTCATCAGTGCTCTGCAGCCTGGGAGCAGGGACACCTGAGTGGATTCAGGGGTGGGAGTGGACAGCCAGGCTGGACATCTGGCCCCAGCCACCCTGCCTATGTTAGCTGAGTGCAGTCACCAGAAAACCTGGCCTTGTCTCCCCCATCAGCATCTGTGCACACGCTGGGGAGGCTGCTTTGGCTTTACCTCCTGCAGCATTTGGCATTTTAGTGGCAGCTCGTTGGATTTCTAACCACAAGCCCTGTATTTTGGGCCTGCCCCAGGTAAAACGTGCCTGTGTGGCCCCACCTGGGCTGTGATGGTTTTGGCCAGCTTTGGGATTTCCAGTGATTCCCAAGGACAGTCCATCCAGTTATCCCACTGGAGAATCCAGAGGGCCGTGTCCATCAGACACATCAAACAACAGGGCAATGGACTGTCCAGCTCATCACCAGGCTGCCATCACACCAGCTGTGCTGGATAAATTAATGATCAGCAAACAGAAGGAGTCCCTTGAGCACTTCCTCCTGCCCTGTTGCTGTTTGTGACCTGCTGCTGAACCTCCCCACGCCTGGAATGTCACCACTGTTCCTGGCTGTCCCCAGCACCCAGGCACTGATTGGCACTGCTCTACCCAGAGTGACAGAGCTGACAGCTGGGGATGATGTCACTGAGGAGAAGAGGAGGCTGTGAAGCAGTGAGGGAGGAACACACTTTTACTAGTATTACATTTGCAATATAATATATTCACATGCCATTATTAAAACATGAGGTTCCCTGTGCTCATCTGCATAAAAGCCACGTGGTTCAGGCTGCAAGGACCCCCCACACAGGGGGGAAATGGGTTTGTACAACTGCAGGCACTTAGAGACCAGATAAGGTGCCAGTACACCATGGCAGCACAACAGAGAGATGTCAAAATGCGATAGAACAATCCATTTACATTTAGATACCAAATTTAAAATTATTTTCTCCAAGCTTCATTCCATTTGTTGGGGTTTGGGCAAGCATGTAGAATCATTTAGGCCTGTTGCTTTCATCTCTTTCTCATCTAAATTCCCCAATTTAAAGGCAGCAGAGCATGGGGACAGCTCTGTCTTTCTGGCAGAGATGGAGGAGGAGCCATGTTCACCCATTTCGCTTTGAGATGGACTAGAAGTAGGATTTAATAATCAGCCTCCGCTCTGCCTGCCACAAATGATACGGCTTTCTAAGCCAGAATTAAGAAAGAGAGAAGGTAAGAATTATCTGCCACAGTGACTGCAGAGGGAATCAGAGCAGGAGTTCCAGGCTCGGAGCCATCATGATGTCCCTTCCTGCTCCGAGCTGGGAATGCTGAGATGATGTTCCGTACGTTTGATAGCCTGAGATGCCTGGGGGCTGCAATAAAATTCATTTCTTGCACCGTAAATCTTTTCTCTTTAAGCATGGAAGAGGTTACAAATGTGCATAAAATTGAAGTGCAAGTGATTAAATCTCACTCTGAGTCAGTATTGACAGCTCTGCCTTGCTCTGGGATGCTGTGGGAGCTCCTTTCTTTGTGGCCTGTGCTCAAGATAATGAAAACCAGTCAAGTGATGAAACATATATCCAAAGAGGCTTTTTGCTTCTATTTGTGTTTAATATGTTGTTGGCACAGATGCAGCTATGTCCAGTCCTGTTACTCCCTTCTGGAAGGGGGATGTGCGTGTAGGCTCTCACTGCCCCCCACTGCTGTAAAGAAAAGGGGTTTAATTAATGATTGTGCTTTAAGGAAGCATTGTTTGGTTTCTGTGTGCAGCTGTACAGGTTGTTTTCATTGGGGTGGTGTTGCTGCAAGCTGTAGGTGTCTTCACACGGATGGCTGCAAGGCAGGAGGGTGGGATCCACTCCGGGAGAGTGGGGAAAGGCACAGCAGTAACTGAGAGGACAACCCAGAGCTCACCTGGGTTTCAGTCACATCCTAAAGTAAAGCCATGCTGTGAGGTGTCTGGGGTTTTGGTGATCAAGGGGCTCTTTATGCCTCTGTCAGGACAGGAGAATTTTTTTTCCAAGCCAGGTAAAGGCAAAACCATAATGGGAGCTGGAGCATCCTGTGCTGTGCTCTGCCTTCTGGGTGTGTGTGATGATAAATCCCAGGAGGAGCAGCCAAGGGAGCTGGGGGGGCTCAGCCTGGAGAAAAGAAGACTCAGGGAGGGCCTTATTGCTCTCTGCAACTCCCTGACAGGAAGATGTGACCGGATGGGGGTCAGGCTTTTCTAGCAGGCAACCAGTGATACAACAAGGGGAAACTTCCTCAAGATGCAGCAGGGGAGATTCAGGCTGGTTACCAGGAAAATTGCTTCACTGAATGAGTGGTCAGGCATTGGAACAGGTGGTGAAGTCACCACCCCTGGAAGTGTTTAAAAAAACGAGTAGCTGTGGCACTCAGTGCTGTGGTTTAAGGGGCGTGGTGGTGTCAGTTGAAGGTTGGACTTGATGGTCTCTGAGGGCTCTTCCAGCCTCGGTGGTTCTGTGGTTCTCTGTGGTCACCTGTGGCTGGACTGAACTGCAGATGTGCAGTGGCCCTGACTGTGTAGGGGGCTGTATTCTCCAGGTATCCCTCCTACTGATTTCTTCTCCTGTGAACATTGTCACTCTTCACCGTTGATTAGCAGAAAATCAGCAGACAAGGGCACTCGTGTGGAACAGTGATGGGAAGCCTCTTTTTAGGGTCTTTAAGGCTCTGTAGAAAGGTCCCTGGTTTTTTTTCCAAACAAGGAAATGCCTCGAGCACATGTATTTGCAAACAGGCAGGGGCCAGGATGTTTCCTTCCCACACGGTATTTTGTACTCAAAAATAGCTGTCAGCCCATTCATCCCACAGCTCCCTCGTGTGTTCCTCTGCACCCAGCTCAGGAAAGGGGGCTGGATGCAGCTGCTCTGTGTCTCTCTGGACAGAGGGAATGGTCCAGCACTGCAGATTCTGCATGTGCAGCTCTTGGCTCTCTGCCAACGTGTCCAAGTCAATCGCCAGCCGAGGCTGACATAATTATATGTATATTAATTAACATGTATATGTTGTTTGTAAGAGGACAATGTGTGTTCACTGTTGGGAAGCTGTCAGCCATTAGCAGGAACAGCAACAGAGCGTGGGAGATGTGTATCTGCTCCCCTTTGAAGAACAGGGAATGCTCGTGTCTCCTGGATCAAAACACGGTGAATCCTGGTAACGCTGATGTTTCATTAGCCTCCCCCATTTTCATGGAAATTAATTTCTTTGAGGAAAATCAAATCCATACCTGGTGCTAATTGCCAATGATAATGATGAGCTGTGACTCAGTAGAGATTTGTTATCAAAGTAGACTGTTTCTCTCTCCTGAAGTCTTCAAGACTGGAGTGTGTCTGGAATTGCACATGGGCTGGAGTTAGTGCAGGAGCAGAGCAGTGAAATGCACAAACAGCTATCAGGAGACATGATCTGCTCTGGCCTAACAGCCTTTAAGGCCAAGCAAGATTGTCTTTCCTCTCCTAAAATAACCATGGAGCTTTTATTGATGGTTTTACCTAAATTATGGATGAGGCTTTTGTCAGCTCCATCATTCTGGTGGAGCAGAGCCGTGCCAGCCACAGCATCACTGTCTGAGTTCAGAGCCCATCTCTCCACAGAGAGCCTACAGGTGCACATTATCCACAACATTTCTTGGCTCAATCTCTTTGGTTCACTGTCCTACTGGAAATGAGAGCTGAACTACTGGAGCTGAATTGGTGAGAAAACTCATCAGCACAAAGATCAGGTTTGTGAAAGGCCGAGTAACACCCCGGGAGGCAGTGAAGGGGTGACATGATATGAACCAGCAGTGGAGAGCATCCAAATCTCTGACACAGGAACTGCTGCTGTTTGAAATTGGAGCATGTAATGGATAAAGCTGAAGTATATCACAAAATAATACGTGGAATTACTTTGCAACCTGTTCCATGATGACATTTTTTTTTTCTTAGACTCATTTTACCCCTTTTCAGCATTTAATAGCATTCCACAGTTTATTGGATATTTGCAGTGTAGCCTTGGAGGATAATGAGTTTAATCCTGGCAGATGTGGGACACCTTCGTGTCCAAGAGAAGTTAATGGGAACTGAAGATGATCAGCACTTTGTAGACTCAGTCCTTGATTGAACAGACAGCTCTGACTCGTCTGGGGCAGGAGAAAACAGCTGAGTTGGGGCTTCAGAATAATACTGCAAAGAGCTGGAGTTACATGGCGGATTCTTACATGCCAGCCCTGGGACTAAAATCATTTCTGTGTCACTAAAAGATAGTGAACACCATGGAAAATATCTGGTTTAGCAGAGGGGCTGAGAGGAGCCCTGGGATGCCCTAAACCAAGCAAGTTTGAAAAGCAGCTTTGCAGAGCAAACTCAGTTGTTGTTCTCGCTTCTCCTTCTGTGGCTTCTCTTAAATCTTCCTGAGAAAGATTTACAATGAAGCACACACTGTTCTAAAAAAAATATCCCAAAGGAGAGTGGAGTCTGTCCCAGTTTAGCAGCCTGAAGATGTTCAGCAAATGGTTAAGTTATGCCAAATTCTCTCAAAGATAGTGGGATTTAAGCTTAAATGTTTTAGCAAACTGTGGTAACTGTAAATACAGGCTCTTTTTTTTATCTCTATGGACAGTCAGGTTGGATCTCAGGAAAAGAATTTTCCCCAGAGGGTGGTGGGCACTGAACAGGCTCCCCAGGGCAGTGGGCACAGCCTCAAAGCTGCCAGGAGGGTTTGGACAATGCTCTCAGGGACAGGATGAGATTGTTGGGGTGTCCTGGGCAGGGCCAGGAGTTGGACTGATGACCCTTGTGGGTCCCTCAAGCTCAGGATATTCTGTGATTCTGCGTCCTGAATCTGCCAGTGTTGCCAAACTACTGCAGAACATTTTGCTTTGTGTTTGGCTGCAAATAGTTGCTGTGTGTAGCAGCGCTCACAAAGTTCTTCCTTCTCCTGACTGCTTTGATTTCCTTCTATTTGCAAACAGATTGGATTTGAAGGTCATAATTAGGGAAGCTGGTACCTTCATCCCTATATTGAAAAATTCTCAGAAGTCATAAAACTCGAATCAGAATTGCTTTATCCATGAGAAAAGCCACGTTTAGCCCAGGAGATTTAAGAAGTTGGAGAAAACGTCACTGTTTTTAGAAACAAGAAATCTTAATAGGATCTAGTCGCGGTGCCTGGGCAGTGAAGTCACCCAGACTGCAGGAGCGTGACGAAGCCCGTCGGTGGTGATGGTGTTCATGGGAAGGGCTGGAGCTGCAGACGGTGTTGGGGCTGGTCCAAGGAGTGGGTTCAGGGATGTGGGAGCAGCACCAGCCCCTCTGAGGGGCTCGGCCCGCGGGCCCTGACCCTTCTCCGCTTCTCTTGCAGGCCCTGCTGCAAAAAAGAAGTACGTCAGTTATAACAACCTGGTGATCTAGGCCGCTCTCCGGGGCGAGGATTCCCTGCCCGCTGGCGCAGCCTCCCCGCGCAGGGCCTCAGGGCCCGGCGGTGCCCGGGACGGCGCGAGGGGAGCCCCGGGCTCTGATGGCTGCTCCCCGAAACTCCTGCACCGCTCTGGCCCCCGCCGGCACCGCCACGGCCACCGGCCCTGGCCTCGGGCCTGCTCCGGCCATGGCCCTGGGCCTGCTCCAGCCATGGCCTCGGGCCTGCTCCAGCCATGGCCTCGGGCCTGCTCCAGCTCAGACCTGCTCCGGCCATGGCCCTGGGCCTGCTCCAGCCATGGCCTCAGACCTGCTCCAGCCATGGCCTCGGGCCTGCTCCAGCCATGGCCCTGGGCCTGCTCCGGCCATGGCCCTGGGCCTGCTCCAGCCATGGCCTCGGGCCTGCTCCGGCCATGGCCCTGGGCCTGCTCCGGCCATGGCCCTGGGCCTGCTCCAGCCATGGCCTCGGGCCTGCTCCAGCCATGGCCCTGGGCCTGCTCTGGCCGCGGGAGCTGCCGAGGCTGCGGGGGGACCGGCCCCCCGCACCGGCTGCAAAGGACTCTAAGGGGCTAATTCTGTCTTTCTATGTACTTCCAGACTGCAAGTTTTTGAACTCTCTGTACAGTTTGTGAGGATTTTTGCATATCGCCATCCATGTTGTTCCCAGGTCTCTGTTTGTTTTTCGGATGCACAGTTCCATCGAGGCCCTGTGCTCTCAGCACTTCTCAAACCGACCGACAGCTGAGGAGCTCAGACCCGTGTACATGACTTGTATGACTACTCTCGTATCACTGCAATCCATATCCCTTATTTTTTTTAACTAAACAAACAAACAAAAAAATAATTTAAAGACCAAAAACTGTGCTGGCGAAGTTAGTCCCCCCTTCACACCTCCGACGGGCTGCAGAGGAAGCAGAAGGATTTTTGCTGAGTTTTGGTAGAGGTCTTGATCTTTGGAATGCATGCCAGTAATGTATTTTATGGTACATGTTAATAATTTATGTTTGATATTTGTATTTGTGTTCTATTTTGTTCTTTTCTTTTAGGTATATGACTATTTTGCAATAATTTCAATGATTCTTATGATATTTGGAGGAAAGAATATGGCTTTTACATGTCTTGAGGTTTTTCTCTGTTGATGCCCCACCATGATTGACCAGTGTGATAAGGACTTACAGAAGCATGTATGTTTTATACTGTTTGTAATAAGTAATTTCGTTAATCTTGCTGCTTATGTGCCAATTTAGTGAATCCAATCTTTGCCGCAACCTCCTCCCCCCCTTTCCATTCTCTCGATCCTGTGATATTATCCAAGAATGTATCAATAAAGGATTTTGGTTAACTTTTTTTTATTTACTCCAATAAATATATTTTTTCAGTTGTTCCCTCCCCCTTCCCCCCTTGTGACTAACCTTTCTTTCATGACGTTGTCAGATGAACATCCAAGAACCTGGCACAGAGGTGCACAGAAAGCAACTCTGGAAAAGGTCTCGGGGGAGCTGGCAGCTGATTGCAGGAGGAAAAAGTGTTTAAAAGGCACTTTTCAGGATGTTTAAGAACCCCAGAATCCGAGCCCCACAGAGACAGCCTCTCAGTCGGTGTTTGATGCCTCCAAAGCTGTCGTCAGCCCTTGAGGTTTGTGATGCCTTTGAAGGATGCTGTTCAGTAGCACACCAGAACACAATTAGGTGAGCAAATAATCAGAGCCAATCTGCCAGGCAAGGGCTGGGTGAGCTGGGGGAAGGAAAGGGAGAAGTTGAGGCAAGAGGTGAGAGGAAACCTCTTCCCACTGCGGCGCAGCACCTGCACATCTCCTTGGGCACAGGACCCGCGGCTGAGGGGCCGGGTGACGGATCCTTGGGAAGGTATTTAGCCTCCCATTTTCTCCAGACAACTTGATCAATTATCCTGATGAAGCTAATCAGCATCAGAAGAAGATCTGACAGCTGTGCCACGGGGCCGGTGCACGGTGATGAAGATCTCCACGTCAGCCCCGACTGACTCCGGGCGCTGCAGGGCTTGGTGCAAGGCCTTGCTGGGGTTTTAATATTCATAGATCTAATAATGAATTACAGCTGACAAGAGATGAAATTCCGCCCAAGTAAAGGCTTTGTTAGCAACAAACTAATTACCAGCAAATAATGAAGGCAGAGGCTCTGCAGTGTTTTCCTTTCTAACCACAAGGACAGAGCCAGCGCTGGGCCAGGTAAGTGCCTTACCATCAAACAACGTTGTGTGTTCAAAGGACTCTCATGTTTTTTTCAGACTGAGCAAAAAAAAGTTTGCTGGTCTGTTTTTCACTTTTTTTTTTGGTGAAGGGGAGACTGAGGTGCAAAGAGGAAATGGTGCAAAGGGAACGATGGGGGATTGGGGTTTGAATTTCTTCTCCCAGCTCATGGTGCATTAGATCCAACAGAGAAAAGAACCTGAGCCTTTTATTTTCCTGTTTATTTTACTTTTATAGGGGGTGTATGTTCTGGTTCATGAGCTGCATTTTGTTAAAGATTGGCCACTGATGTTTTATCCCTCTGACTGCAGACCCCATTTCAGGCAGGGCATCCTGCTACAACATCTACAAACAGAATTTAAAGCACAATCATGCGTCTTGTATTAAAAAATTACAGGTTTTTATATTTAATGATATTAATGCATTAGTAATTTTTAAATTACCTCCACCCCCTGTATCTATGCATTAAACTTTGCAGTGAGTCCCTGAGACCAGCAAGGCAGTGGTTTAAGAGCTGGCACAAAGTGAAGACATTGCACTGTGGACTGTTGATCAATTATTTCCTTTTTTTATTCCACAAGCTGCACCAGACCACACTCTTACACCCACACAGCTCTTTTTCAAACACAACTAAATGAGCCTTTAACTCCATTTAGAGTCTTTTATCTTACAATTGACTGTACTTGGCATCAGTGCAGCATTATTGTTGTTCTCATAACATCCTCATGTCATTACCCACTGAGTACATACATATTACACTACTGGTTTGGCCCCTCGCACTCGTATCAGGGTACTGGTTTGGGCCCTGCACTGGTGTCAGGGTACTGGTTTGGTCTCTACACTGGTGTCAGGGTACTGGTTTGGTCTCTACACTGGTGTCAGGGTACTGGTTTGGGCCCTGCACTGGTGTCAGGGTACTGGTTTTGTCCTTGTCAGTGTAGTTTTACACCAGTGACCTGAGCAGATGCAAAGGTAGCTGGGCCTCACCTTAAGGCAGCAAGTTTTGTGTCCAGTAAATGGCAGCTGTCAGTGATGGAACATTTCACGTTTGGACAAGGAGAGCCGGTGGTATTTTCCCAAAAAGCCCATGAGCTTGTGTTTGTAGGCACTGCAAAATGAGGTAAAGGCAAAGCTGCAGAGCCCTGAGAGCAGAGAGAGGGTGATTTCAGTGGACGGGGAGTAGGAGGTGGCCACGGGCTCTGCACCCGTGGAAGGATGGAAAGCCATCCTTCAGCTGGAAGAGATTCATCAGCCAAGCCATGGCATCACCTCCCGGGGTGCTGTGACACGAGGAGCCCCAGCAGCCCCTCACAGCCCCCCACACCCCCGTGGGGCTCTGCCTGGGCTCACAGCACACACTGCAGAGAACAAACTCCTTCCCTCCTCATCGTGAGGAACACGCTGTGAAAAACGCCCGTGTGATTGTGCTGGGAGAAATTCCTGAAGAATGGGAGTGATTTTTTTTTTTTTTTTTTTTGGTTGCCATTTATTATTGAGTCTGAATTACACCAAATTGTTTTGGTATGTAAATGCCAAGTTTATTGTTCATAAAAATCATTGCGGAGTTAAGCTTTCTGGGCATGTTATATGATAGATAATGACAATTATTTAGCCTGAGTCAGATCTTAGTCTTCATTTGTGACATTAATTGCCTTTATATATAATGAAATGCACTATAATGCTCCCATATACAGAATCTGTGCATCCATGAAAGTGCTAATCAAATATATTTATTAATTTCTAAGAGAGCATTTTGTCAAGGCTTTGATACAGCTGAGTGTTTTTTGGTAAATAGCCTTTTCTATAAGATGTTTAGCAAAATATTTTGATAATTGCTTTTTGTGCTACAGGCATAATTAATATTATTTATAATAGATTAATAAGAACTGAGGGGTGAGATGGTACTTCCATCCAGCCTGGTGATGCTGACGCTTTGCCTCTGCTCCTGTGGAGTCTGAATTATATCAGCAGCCCTCAGTGTCCCTGGCCTTTCCCCAAACCATGTCCAAAAGGCTGGGTTTGAATAGGTTTAGGGTGGTTGAACACAACCTGGAGTCCCGGGAGATCTGGGCTCTCCCCTCCGGGCTTGTTTCTGTTCATTATTCACCTTCAGCCCACACTTGGGAGGAAATGGAATTGAACTTCCACCTCCCCCATCTGGGGCTGTCAACTCCAATTCCCTGTTCCACTGTGAGCTTGCCAATCACCACGGCTTTATTTGATGTGCACTGAGGGAAAGAAGAAGGAGGGTTAGGGGGGCAAGTGAGAGCGTTGCTGCATCTGCAGGTGTTCTTGCAGTCTCCTGGGAGAGGGAGGAGTGTGGGCTCAGCCTCCAGGGGCACCACGCTTGGCTCTGGCATCTCCCTGGCAATGCCTGCGGAGAGCAGTGGGAGAGCAAGGCCAGTGATTCTTGGAGCCTCTTTTGCTGTGTGCCTGGTGAATATTTGCCATCCATGAGGGGGTCTGCAGTGCAATACATCACAGCTCCCCTGGGACTTGTTTTACTCCACAGCATGCTCAGGAAATCTTTTATTTTCAGCACCTACTTTATTTCATACCACCCAAGAAGAGCAGTCCTCCTTTTTTTTCCCTTAAGAACGATCTCAACTTTATTTTTTCCTCCAGTTTTTCGATGCCTGTGGTACACTTGGCTTCATATAATGTACAAACCCAAAAACAAACCCTGTGCAGAAAGTGGACCTGCAGGGAACAGGATCAGCTTTCCCTTCCAGCTCCTGCTGGAACTCACTCAGGATGTTTAGCAGAAGGGACGATGGGCAGCACACGCCAGTGCCTTTAATCCTCTCCTGGTCATCAGGACCAAGGGAAAAAAGTCCCAAATTAAGGTGTCAGGTGAACCATGTAAACTGGCTTCGGTGGTCTCTTGTCAGCTTCTGTTTATTCATTTGTTTTGTTGCTCTCAGTTTTGATCAAATCTTGAGTAGATCTTGGCTTTATTCCACGGGTACCAGGTAATCCCTTTAAGCCACTTTGAGATGAAGGAACTGATCCCTTTAAATCTTGCAGGATTCCAGAAAACTGCCAAGAGCATAGTGGGAGCACAGTGGGGCTTGTTCTGCTCCCACTGTGCGAAATCACAGCAGAACCAGCTCTTCAGGGTCCCAAGTCTTTGGTCCAACCTGCTCCCAAACTCCTCCCCTCTGCATCTAACAGGAGGCTGATATAAAAGTCTGCTTTTGCAAAATAAATCATCAGAAATGATCCATGCCCATTTTTACCTGGATTATTATAGTGGCTTTAGTGATTTTTTAGACAGCAAAATCATATAGTGAATAATAATGATGGTGATTTTATTCTGGCATTATTTCAAGTTAAATGGTAAATGTTTACTCACAGCCAGCAGGAATTTTTCCAGGTATGGATCATGTCTTTCAGGCCGCTGTGGGACTGTCACGTATGGATTTGGGGTGAGGGAGTGAGGTGAGAGGGGCAGTGCAAATCACCCAGGGATGGAGGGCCAAAGGATGCTGCTCCAGATTATGGGAGGGCATCCCCCTCCTGCTGCCCAGGGCACACCCCAGCAGTCCTGCCCACCCACCAGTTCTGGGAGTCCAGGGTTATCCTCAGGGAGTGGCAAAGCTGCTCCTGGGGCTCCAGGAGGGTTTCAGCAGCTCAGGGACAAGCACAATGACAGAACGTCCTTCCTTCCCACCTGCCCAAACAACTTCCCAGCAATAGGCTTTGTCTGGCTTTATCACAGGCTTATTGTCCCTGCTGAAGATTTATTAAATCCAGCAATGACAGCAGTTCTTCCTCCCAGTCACAAGCTTTTGTCTTGTTGTTAAAAGTTTTAAACAGCATCTCACACAACAATGAACATCACATACATTTCAATGAGCCCCTTCAAGGAAGAAATTCAGCTAATCTGTGATGAATGTATCTCAATCTATTGCTTTTTAACTTATAAAAATGACTGTCTCCTACTACATTAAATCGTAAGATAAGTGAACCTCTTAACTTTCCAGCTGGTACAATCCTGTATCTGCTCTTGCACACGTGGCTTTGGAGCAGATAAACTGCAGTGCATGTGCCTTTCCCAGTGCCCAGCAAAGAGGGTCAGGGAATCAGCAGAGGTGGCTGGACATTAAAGGCCAGGCAGCAGAGCGTGGCAGAGAAAGAGCAGCAGGAATTCTGACCTCTTCACATCTTCTGCTTGGAGCTTCCATAGCCTTTTTGCACTCCCATCAGCACATAAGTGGCCAGAATTCCCCACAGCCAGGCTAATCCTCCTAAACCTTACATAAGCTAAAGATATTATTCACTTGGGAAAACTGAAGGGATATAGAAATGCAGGAGAGACAACCAGACCAGGTACAAACAATACAGTGAAATACTCGGATTTCATACAGGTTGAAGCTTCACCTTGGTACCAGAGACCCCCTGAGCCACTGGCACTGCTGGTGCATCCTCTTCACACCTCACTGGCTCTCACAGACGATTGTCTCCAGTGCTGGGGCTCAGAGGAGGCCATGAAGGACTCTGGGATACAAAGATGATGGAGTCAGGAAATGATGATGTGCCATCAACCAAATACAAGACTGCAGCAAAAACGAAACTCTACAATACTTGTTGGAAAAGCTGTGCAGGGAGTCACCTCTACAGGAATATCTGTCACACTGAACCCAAAATATAGACCATCAGAGATTAAGAAAGCAAATTAAGTGCATTTTAGGAATAAATTTAGAAAGAAGGCTTTTTCAGAATGTCTCCATTCTTTTCCATCACTGTTCCATTTCTGAATCTTCTCACCTGGAAACAAGAAGGACACTCATCTGGAAAAAAGGAGGATGATCCAGACCAGTTGTTTCCTTCCAGACAAACACAAACCTGGTGTTTACTCAGCCCAGGGCTGACGTACAAACTGCAGACACTAGAGGGCAAGGGTGCACACAGATTTATTCACGAGGGCACACGGGACTGGCCCAGCACCTGGGACTCTGATATTTCCCTCTCCTCATGGTTTCCTCAGCTTTGAGCTGTTCCTATGCCATAATTCTGTCTGCTGGGTAGAGAAGGTATCCTTAGTTTCTTCTCTGATTGGAGCAGCAGCTCCACAGGTCTCCTTTCCATCCCCAAACTCATTATTGCTCCTTTTCTCTAAGAATCCCTCCAGCTGCAGGAGCAGCAACTCTGGGGTTTGTTCTCACCACCTCGGAGCATCTGACAGTGTCTGCACCACTTCCCTGCTTAACAAACACAATTACCACTTCAAAGCCAGTGCACTTCAGATTCCACACAGGTTGTGTTTATTTACGATGAAAAACTGCAGGTTTGGTTCATGGGGGAGATGTGCTGGGAGGATGAAGTGCCACGGGGAAACGCCTGAAGCCCTGGACTTTAAAGCCTGTCAAGGCTCAGGGAGAGAGGAGGCAAGTTGAAAAGACAGATAATTTTTCCCCAAGCATGCTCCTTCAAAGAGTTTGAGCTCAACTTCACACTTCTGCCCAGCAAAGGAAAATGTACATGGAGTAAAAACAAATAAAACAATAAAATAAAAAAAATATCTATCTAAAATAAACATATAAAACAAATTATATGGGAAGAGGATCCAGACTGACCCTGCTGACCTGGGGAGCCCGGGAAGGTGTTGCTGCACCCGAGGGAGGATGGTGATCAACACCCCTGCCCTGCTCACGGGTCAGGATTGATGGATTTTGTGGGAATCTTTTAGAGACCCAAATACTTTAAATAGGCACGTGAAGAGGTTAAAATCCCTAGGGAAAACCAGGAGCTTTGAGGATCCACTCTGTCACAAACACAGAGCAAGGCAACAGCAGGGTGTGAGGACACAGAACCCAACAGCTGAGAGAAAACATTTAATGCACAAAATCCCTCCCCTTGCTGATTCAATCATTAATGTACAGCTTTTTGTTATGACGTTGGTTTTGGCTATGAAGTTGTCTTCCCCAGGTTTTTAAGGCAGTTTCCTTCAGCCATGTGGGTTTCTGGTTTGCTTTGCTTTGCTTTCTTTTGCTACTTACACCATGAAGTTTTGTTTACTTTGCTGCATTTAAATATTGAAGTAATCACGTTTTACTGGCATAAATATTTGTTTTATTTAAAATCTACTTAGCCAGAAGATAAACAGCAGAGTAAGAAATCAGAAATGACATGGAGTTTAGGAGGAAGAACAGCAATTAACTCTGCCAAGGTGTTAACCTTTTTAAAATGCTTTTAAAACGAGCGACACCTCACATGTATTAATTGTTCCAAAGACATTTTCTCGATTTCAATCCATTTTCCCCTCCCCTTTCCTCATTCCACTTCAGGTACCACATGAACCCTTTCCATCCCTCTCTGCTGTGATGGGGGCAGGGATCTGAGGGGCAGCCAGGGGAGGTGGCAGCACATCATCCTTCCTGCTGGAAAACCCCACCAGAAGAGCCCACCTGAAGAGACCCCAAAGGGATTTAAGTTCGTTGTCTCCAGTCTGCAAAGGTGCCTTCCTTGACCTCAAGCAAATAAAAATAATAATTTTAAAAAAAATTATATGCAGACAATTTATTCTGTCCTTTCCTTTCTAATTCTCTGAAGTGATGAGGCAGTTGTCGGTGTCTGCCCCAGCACTGCACTGTCAGAAATCTGGGGCTGAGACCATTTCCTGACAAATGAAAGCATCCAGAGGCCAGGCTGGAGCTCCCTCTGCTCCATGCACACTATCTGTCTATACTGAAATGAGGAAGAAGTCACATTTTTATTCCTGACACCTGCCGAGATTTTAAGCACTACAATTCTTTCTCCTCTAACAGCAGGTGTTTCACCCATCCTGTGCAGTTTTGGAGGCTCAGTTCCCCCTGCAGTCTCCAGTCTGTACCCCCACACAGAGTGAAAACGGAATAAAAATACACCACACCTTTGTTCCAAGGTGAATTAGCACGTAAACAACATGTACCTGAAATACCTGCTGTGTTTTTCCCAGCAGAAAGGGTTAAAGGAACATTAAATCCTCCTCCCCTCACTAAGCAGACACCCAATGTTTTTATAATGATCTGGATCTCACAAAAGCAGCCAAATGTCTGGCCAAAGTACTGGCTCCTCACTTCCCATGTTCCAAGGGATGCTCCAGGAGATGCTCTTGGCCTCAGGGAGCTCAAGACATTTTGTCACCTGCACGTGGTGAATGCTGCTCCTCTTTTCCACTCCCCTCCTGCTGAACCCCCTGGGGAAAAGCTGTGGGAATTCACCAGAACAGCTTGAATGCACAATTAATGCAAACCTGCAGGAGCTCTTTCAAACACTCCTGGGCCTCCAGCCTCAAATATAAATTAGCAGGTGGGTGTTAATGTATTTTTTCCCTTCTGTCACGATGATGGATTTTTCACTTTAAAGATAAGACGGTTCCTGATAGAGCCAAATATTGACAGAGGAGATAAAGAGGCCTGTTATGATAATGGGTGTAGTGAAATGCTGTTTATAGAAGTATAGCTGGAAATACAGGACCTTCCCAACTGCAGAATATTGATCCCTTCAAAAGAAATAAAATTAGCTTTCTTCTGCCTGCTACACCTGTACCTGCATTTTATATCTGCGGTGGAAACAACTTCTAAAAACAAAGATCTCTAATTTTGTCCCTTGCTGATTTTTTGCAGAACCAATGAACTCAGTCCTGTCAGTTGGCTCAAAGTTCAAAAATTCCCACATACACAATTTATGAGGAAATTCTGCTCCCAGAACACTGACACGAGCCTGGAGTAACTCCACAGACCTTGGCAATAAGGAAAAACAAGGTCTGACAGAGCAGAAAAAACCAGTGTGTCAGGGTTCTTATCTGCCTCTAGCTGAAAACAAGAAGTGAGAAGGAAAGAGGAAAAAAAAAGGTATGTTAGGTAAGAACATATCTGTTAGGTAAGAACATATCTGTTATCTGAACACCTTTAGTTCTCCCTCAGTTTTTCTGTCACTCTCTCTCCCTCTCTGTTAATATATATATAAATCAATCTAAAAATGGTACATAAATGACCTTAAACTCCACGGGGCCCAGGCCTACACAGGTATTTGGGTTGAATCAATCCAATTTCACTGCTAACAACAACTACCCCATCACTCTGGTGCTGAACAGACTGAGTGTCCCTCCTGGCTGGAGCAGAACAGCTCCACGAGGACCCTTCCCAAGGCTCCATGCACAGCCCTCCCACACAACACCCAGGGTATAAAATGCTTATATAAAATCCAAAGCATACATGGTAATAAATGGCTCCTTAAAATATAAACCATAATCACAACTGCCTAATAACTCCCGAGGAAAAGTCTGCTGGGCTCTGTCAGATGAAACTCCATCATCTCAAACCTCCCTGGAGTTTTTCTCTGTAATCCATCACTAAAATGAAATTATAGCAGTTACCATGGAAACATCTTGACCAATAGCCTGTGGTGGTTTTTTTTCCCCACAAGAAGTGAAATATTGTTCCATTCACACCCAAGTTTGTCCCCTGTCAGGGGTGCTTTGGGTAAGTTGATGATCTACTCATTCACTCGCCTGGCAAAAGGCAAAATTTTCCATTTTCATCCCATGCTCTCTTTGTGCCTTTATTTCTCCTATTGCTCCTTTTTTTTTTTTTTTTTCTCTTTATGAATAAACTGCTGAGTAACACAAAGCTGTTGGGAGAAAAAGTAATGAATGGTTGAAATGCACACTGATATATCTGTGTAGGGCTCTCCATTTCCATTCAGAAATTGTTCAGTCTCAGCATTCTACTCATATTTTATAGCAAAGAAATCCCACGTAACAGCAAAGCTAATTCTGGGGACAAGAGAAATATTCTCAGGCTGGTATCTTCAAATAAGCCCTGGGTTCCTCCAGTGGTACCTCCATGGAATTCAGAACCTCAGTTTTTGGGGAAAGTCAAACTACACCAAGACACTTCCCTCACCTTTGTAAGAGCATTGTGGGGTTGCTCAGTTTGTGGCAATAATGTGGACACACTTTTATTGGGGTTTTACATCCCAGCAGACACTTGGCCAGACTCTCCCTATCCCTGTTCTGATGGGACCACACTCCCCCCTTGGGAATCCCAGAGCTGACCGGGACATTCCTCATCTACATACAGCAGGTTTTCCATCTCTGCACGATTGCTCAGATTTATAGTGTGACTGCAGACATAAACTGTCCTCATTCCCCAAACCCAGTGTGCAGCCATATGTTATTTCAGGAGGCTAAATTTTTATAAAATTGTATTTTTTTTTATGTCCAAGACACTACAAAACTTCTGTTTTCAATCCAAACAAAGCCTGTTCTGAACCTTTTTTTGCTTAGAGATTGCGTTTCAACAGCTTGTTTAAAATTAAAACCTAAAGGAAGACTCATAAGAGGCCTGATTTATTATTAATAATGAGGGAAGATAAATGTTTTCCATCACTTTATGTCTACAAAGTACCACGGCTCCCACTAGTAACTTTGATGGCTCAGGCAGCTTCCTGGGCATTTTAATCTTCAGTACCCAGGAGACAAAATTATGGCAATAGTGGTAAGTAATGAATAGGGATTAGCAGTCAAACAACCACTTAATTAATGAGAAGAAAAGGCTAACTCAGTATGAAACTGTTTGGGATGTGCTGGCCTCCTGTTTCCATGAGGAGCTGGGCTGTGCTTACAGGGTCACTGTTCTGAGGATGTACCCAAAATATTTGGTTTCTTCAATGTTTTCAACATACTAAAAACCCAGAGGGTTTAGAGCCAGGAGTGTGTAAAGGAGCTGCCCAGAAGAGGAGAAAACAGAGCTCTGAGAAAGCCCCTGAGCCCACACGCCCCACGTGTAGAAGAAGTGGTGAAATCCCAGCCTGGAGTCCTTTGGGCAGCCCGAGGGCTCTA
>NW_020956212.1:151756-164466 GCF_003031625.1 Empidonax traillii
GTGCTGGGACGAGCAGCTCCCCATCACCCACAGAGCACAGCCTGGCACTGGGCTGGGAACCAGCAATTTACCACGGGGTGCAGAACTGCTGTGTGCAGCTCTGAGGCACTGACAGGTGACACCAGTTCTCCAGGAGCTGCTGGATCTTTCTTTACAGACGCAGAACAAGAACTACATTTCTAAGTTGCTGCTCTCTCTGAGACCAGGCAATTAAAACCGTGTTTGATTTTCAATATCTCATTTAAATCTTGTAACAAAGTTCAATTAATGGCCTTGGAAAAGTTTTCTAAAATGTAATGCTGCTTCTCTGCAGTGCTTTTTATGGCTTTTCCTCCTGCACAGCCTTTCTTCTTGCCTTTGAATCCAGGCAATATTACAGAAATATTATCTTTGTAAATGCAAGTGAAGTTGATGATATTATTGATTTCAGATGGCCTGCCAGCTGGAGACAAATGTCCACATCACTTTGGAGGCACAGAACAAAGATTTCCAAAGTACTAAATTATTCAGCACAATCCTTCCTCAGTGGAGGGGTGAGAAACGTCTGTGGGGAGGAGCAGGACACTGAGCTGAGGGAAAGGAGGGATGTGGAGGAGGAGGGAGATGGGAGCTGATTGTTCATTTCCCAGCACTGGGAGCCAGCTGCTCACAGACAGGCACTGGGGCCTGGCAGTGGGGCCACAGATCCCAGGAGACCATCCCCGAGCGGCCTCAGGGGGTCCAAGACCTTAAATTTGATGCACATCAGGGTGCAAAGGGTTCCACTGGGAATTCTCTTCCCCCAGTAATTACAAAACCCCATTTTGAAGGGATCTGTCCTTCACCACCACCTTGTGTCTCAGTGCTGAGACACCTCCAAGTCTGAAAGCACCTAATGAGATAATTAGCAGAGAGCTTTAAGGAGTGCCAGCCATCTCCCACCACGAGCAGTGCTGACCCCCTGCAGCCACTTCCACAGGTACGGTTTGGTCCGAGAAATTGGGCAGTTTTTTTAAAAGCACTGCAGTCTAAATCATGTCGTATTCACAGAGAAACATTCGGAGAGCAAATGTAGAGTCCTGGAGAGAAAAATGTTACTCACAATTTTCACATAATGGAGCTGCAGCATAAAAACGCCCTGGGCTGAGTAATTGGGAAAGTGGAGCCAAAAATAAAACCCTGAATTTTTTCCCAAAGTGAATTTCAGACTCTCAAATCCATGGCAAGAATAAAAGTTTAATTTCCATCAATATAAAAGGATTACAGCTTAGATTTGCATGGATTGTCACAGTGCTTGGCTACACCAGCTGAAGCTCCTGGATCCTGTCTCGGGTCAGCCCACACAATCAGCTGCAATGGCAGGGAATGGGAAAATCTAAAGCCCCACTTGTTTTTCATTTGTTTTGTCCTCTCTGATATTATATTTAAGTAGAAGTTGCACACTCATTTCAAGATTCATTTCTTGGTTTTTTACCCCTCCTGTCCTGTCCCTTGTTCCCTGGGAGCAGAGCCTGACCCCCACCTCGCTACAATTCCTTGGTTTGGCAGAAGCATCTGGGCCATGGAAGCTTTGTTGGTTTTTTTCCCCCTTTGTTTCCAAAGCAGAAGCAACTCTGGTACACCAGGAAGAGCTTTTGCCATGTTTCGAGCAAGTACAAAGTCTCCAAGCTCCAACTGCACTAATAATTTATTCTGGTCTTGAAATCCCCAGGGTTATTTCACAGAAAATGTATTTTAAGATGTTTGGCTCCAAAATGACAAGATAACAGACGATACATATTCATTTTCTCCCCCAAGATGGTGATGAGATGTAACAAAATAAAGCGGCAGCCTCAGCAGATCCTCCCTCCCCCAAACAGGCGACTCGTGGCTTTATCTCCCCGATACCACCCGAATTGTGCTGCCATTTATCTCGAGGGGGTGTTTATGGCAGGGATTGTTTGCAGCTGGAGCTACAAGGCATGAAACAAACTGATAATGGAACTTTCTTTTGAAGCTCATTCTTCTGCGGTGGCATTTTTCTTTTTTCCTTTATGAGCTTCATGACAGCCGAGCAGTAATTTCCTTTCTGTATTTTAGCACAAACAACAGATTAGTGTCACACTGTTTGCTGGGAGGTTTTGCTTGCTGCCTCCACGAGCACTTGTTGGCATTTGGCGTATTCAAATAAATGACGCGGTCATTCATGAAGATAAACCCCGGCAACATCTTCCTGGCACGGCAGAACGCGCCGCAGCACAGCTCCCACACGTGCTGGGGAGCCACAGAGGCAGGGGTGAAGGATGGCATTTGGAATCTGAATCACAAAACACGGAGGCCAGGGCTTTGTCTTCCCTAACAGACAGAACTCAGCCCTCGGCTGCAAACACGACGATCCTCGTGGGCGAGAAAAATGTAACGCAAATGAAGGGCATAAATCACAAATGGTAAATTATTTAGCTGGAGAATAGAGAGAATACAGAATATAACCTCATTGGAAAAAAATTACTTTAATTTTTGCCCTTCTTCACAGCATAATTAATTCTTTTTTCATACTTCACTGTAAGGAGCCACAAGGAAATGTTACATGGCAGTTCCTCCTGTTTCTCTCATGTATCTCTTCAAGGCAAAGTTTTCTATTCTTCCTGTCCTCCTCCAGCATTTAAAAATCAACCTCACCGGGAACCTCTTTTTTCTCCAGTGCTTCCAAAGCAAACGCCCCTCACACCAGTTTGGTTCCATCGCTTGCTCACATTCCTTGCGAGGCTTTGCATCCTCATGGTGAACTGACGGTGTTCTTACCAATATCTCCTTGGATATTTGCTGCCAGAGGATTTCCTGGAGCACAGCCATGCCCTGATGCTGTCCCAGCTCGTGGCCAGCCCAGCCCTGCCCACGATGGCACAATCTGCCAGTGCTGTGTAGAGCCAGCTCAGCTGTAATTCACTGCCTGCCAAACCAAAGCAGAGCTGGCTCAGATCCTCACATTTCCAACAAAATCCTGAAAATACCACATTTTGGCACAAAGTGAACGATGACACACGATTTCACAGGGAGTTTGATGAGGACAAGGCCAATGCAGTGGCTCTGCAAGATCATGAGAGGAGCCCAGTGATCTGCACTGACGGTCAGAGGAAGATTCTGGCTGTGGCAGCACAGCAGAGACAGGAGAGAGGAAACAAATAGTACAAACCAGCAGAGCAGAACAATTAACCACAGAATCACCAAGGTTGGAAAAGACCTCCAAGATCATCAAATCTGACCTTTGACCAGTCCCCACCTTGTCACCCAGCCCAGAGCACTGAGTGCCACATCCAGTGATCCTTGGTCACCTCCAGGGAGCTGAAGATGAACAACAGGAACATCAGCACAGTATCCTTTTGGCCAGAGTGCTCTTCTGACCCCACTGAGGCAGCAGGACCTTGGTTCTGGTTCAGCCCAAGGTTCATGGTTTGGTTGCTACCACGAGCAATTAAGATTAAGAAAATTGATTGATCTGCAGACTGAACTCTCGATATCATCAGATACAGATTGCTTGAGTTTTGATCAATAGCCAAGATATAATTGAAAATGCATTTCCCCAGTTGAGCACGCTGTGCTTCTAATGCCCAAGACACTTTGGTGGGTTTGACTGATTTGGAATAAAAGTAAAGCAAATTAACCACCATCTGTATGCAGTTGTTTGATGTATGTGGTTTTATTAAGATCCCAACAGCTCCTAAAAATAGGGATTTGGGTTTTCTTTGCACACCAAGATATTGAAAAAACAAAGCAAAAATCTACTTTTAAGGACCACCGTGAAAAAATTATTTACAACATCCACAAACCCCACATTTAAAAACAAAGTACTACAAAATTCCTTTTGAAGCAGATAAAGAGCAATTAAGAACAAAAACGTTTATCAATTTCCTCTGCATTGAAGCAAACGGCTGAAGGGGGCTTTTTCTGAATACTGAAATAGAGGTCCAGACTGGGGATCACAAAGCCCCACCTGGCATTTGGAAGCCCGGAGAGCTGCCGGGCCGTGCCGGTGGCTGCAGCATCCCTCGGTTCCCACAGCCCCGCACGGACATTGCCATGGCAACCCCGCAAGAACCTCCCCCGCTCCCCGCACATCGGCCCGGCACAGCAGTCCCTGGGCACGGCTAAATTAAGCAGTAGCCAGATGAGCTCCTCTTTCCCTCCCCTTCTCCCGGGAATTGCTGCCTCGCCAGCTTTTGCCTCGCTGCTGCTGCGTGTTTTTAATTCACACACTGAGCCTTTCCCTTCTCCATCGATTCTCTGCACGACAAGGGAAGGCCAAGGAACACCTCCTGCCCCTCCTGTTCCCCACAGCCCCTGGAAGCAGACTTGGGCTCTCTTTGTAAGGAAGATCTGCCAATCAGCTGGAGCTCCAGCATCTTCCAGTACAGCAGATGTTTATGTCTCTGTTCTGGGAGTCAGCCTGGGAGACCTCTATTCCAGTGCTGCTGCTATGCAGGGACCAGTGGCCCCTGGTGCCATGGGATTCAATCTCCTGGGCACCTGCAAAAGCCAAGATCTGGCTGCAGGTGCATCTCTGAGCCGCAGGGAATCCCAAAGTGTGCAGCTCATACAAAGGGGGAGCATCACGAGAGGTTTGTGGTGCCTGCAGGATGGCCCCACCAGCAGGAAGGGCAGCTTGTGTGGTCAGACTGTGATGAGGCATTGAGGGGTTTATTTTCACAATCTCCAGTGTTGTTGCAATCCAGCACAAACCAGTGACACCCCCAAAAAGCAAAGGCCATTTCCTGGCTGCAGGGCAGTGTCCCAATAACTGGGAATAAAGTCCCCTGTCCCCATGCTCAGGGCCACGAGAAATAGAGAATCATGGAATTGCTAAGGTTGGAAAAGCCCTCCAAGACCACCAAGTCCAACCATTCCCTCAGCACTGCCAAGGGCACCACTGCCCCATGTCCCGAGTGCCACATCCACACAGCTTTGAAATCCCCCAGGGATGGGAACTCCCCCTGCCCTGGGCAGCTGTGCCAGGGCTGGAAAACCCAGGCCAGGAAGAAACTGCTTCTAAAAGCCAATCCGAACCTCCCCTGGTACAACTCGAGGCTGTTTCCTGTTGTCCTGTCGCTGGGTACAGTTAATTTGGAGTCAGCAGCTGGTTCATGGCACCAGACACAGAGGGTCTCACCAGCACTTTGGTTTAGTTCCTGCACTAACACTGACCACTGTCACCTCTGCTGAACACCTCCACCTGCCTGCCAAAGGATTTTAAACACGACTCATCCACCCAAATGGGGGATGAAATACACCTTTTGGGTACAAATACACAAATTCTATGAAATACAGATAGAAATCCCCACACTGATGACAGTAATTTTCCTACAAGGGTCACCCTGGGTCGTATTTCCCAGCACAATTCATTAGTCTGTCTTTGATCAGAACTGATCCTCTACATGGAACTTATCTTTTTTTGATATAAAAATATTTTATAACTCTAAATTATAGACCAAAAAATGACTACAAAGTGGAAAATTACTATTGGGGGATAAAAAGTAATCTGATTAATTGCTTTCTGATCACTGTATACAAAGATCAGGATATGAGAATTGCATTTTATTGAGTTTATTCCTTCTATATTCCCACATAAAAGTTGAATTTATCTTTTAATTGATCTACAGTGCATTTACATATAAATCTAGAAATTTGGGGGTGGGAAGGTGGCTTTAAATGAGCAACAGAGGAGACACGTGGCAGCAAGTCAGGAAAAGGGAAAGGCTTAAAATCAGTCTAAAAGTTCCTCTTAAAAAACACTGGAGCCCCAGCACTGAGGACATCTGCCATTTATCCTCTAATTAGTCACGTTTTTGTCTTAATTTCAGTAATTGCTTCACAATTCTAGGAGAAATCAAACTCTTGGTTCCGAAATCTCTACCAGTGACAGAGGATGCAGCCTCGTGCTGCCTCCTCAGAGTGCCCATCCTGTGCAGATGCTGCTGAAACGGAGGCAAAGACAGCAAAAAGGGGCCATCAAACAGCTGCCAAGGCCTATAAAGATATTTCATGGCAAGATACAACACACTTTTACGGCCCAAAGTACAACGAAATTAAGATTCATTACAGGTTAGTTAAGCCTGGGGAGGCCGTGGAGGTAATTTTAAAATGGTACCAGTTACACATGGCAGGGGTTTGGCTCAGGGAAGGAGCTGAGACAGAGCAGCTGGAGGGGATCTGAGCTCCATGAGCAGATCAAAACCCCTGGGACAGCAGAGCCAAGGCTGGGGAAGCCCCAGGGCAGGGGACACTGGGACAGATCCCAGGCTGCAGCACAAACAGGGATCACACCGTGCCCACAGGAGCAGGGTCAGGAACCTGGCCCAAGAAATCCCTGGGAGCCGGGAAAACCTCAGGATTTGGCCCACCACTTTGGGCTGGGAGGGGCCACAGGACAGCAGGGCATCCCTCTCTCCACCCTGGCATCCCTCTCTCCACCCTGGCATCCTCTCCAGGCACTCCAAGCTCGTCCCTGGGACTCCCTGCAGGCTCCAGCAGAGTTTCTGGGGGCAGCAACTCCAACAGCAAGCCTGAAAAACGCCTTCAAAGGGGTGGAGAAGGGCTCTTTGGTTCTTTGTTGTTATTCCAAGAGCTGCTTTTGCAGCAATCCAAAGCACTTTGAGACCCAGAGGCCCGACCTGTGCTCGGCCCTGCAGCTCTGTTAACCATCAGAGGACTCTGCAGAGCTCTGGGGGGCTGTTTGACTGAGCAGAGGTCATTTGTTTCATTATTTTCATTTCAAAGACGCTCAGTGAACCAGCCCCCACACACACACTTTCATTTGGCACATTTAAATATTGATAATAATACTGAAATACTTGGAATGCATTGCAGGAGCTGATTTGGAAGCCACGGGTTCCAGCTGTTACCCCCCATCCCCACGCCTGGCACCACCTCACAGGTGCCCTGTTTGTGCAGGACCAGGCAGATGCCCAGGGATGTGGTGACAGCAGGAGCAGGACATTCCCCAGGGAACATCCCTATCTGTCCCCTCCAGCTGTCACAGTCTCCCAACAGGAGCATTTCCTCAGGGAAGGGCAGCAGCTCCATCCCCCAGGCCCAGGTGCCCCCAGGGACAGGGGACAGAACCCCCAAACCAGCCCAGGGCCTCCCACCCCCTGTTCCACACCTGGGGAGACACTCCAGGAAACCACATCCCACCTCTGCACCCAGGGAAGTTCCCTGAATTATCAGGTTATGTTGAAAAATGTTTTATTCATAACTCATTTTGTGCCTGGCACTTGCTTTTCTTTTGCTCCTTATTTAACACACATTTAATTTAAGTTATTTGAAAGCACCAACATATTTCCCAATTACCTGAAGTGCTTAAACGGTTTCCATGCTGTTAATAATTTCTTTTTTCCTAGCTCTGAGGGCTGAGATGCCATCACAGTAACCTGTTCCCAGGGGCTGGGTGTCCCTCCCAGCTCCAGGGGCAGCAGGGACCTCCAGTGCCACACAGCCACAGCAGCCCTTTCCAGGGAACATCCACACAGACAGGGAACATCCACCAGCCAGCTGGACTGGGGCCACAACACCCCAACTAACATCCCTAACACGGTGTGAAATGTGCTGTGTGGTTTTTAATTAGGAGATGGAGGTGAGACCTTGTTTTCACACTGTCCCCCCCAAGGAGGGCATCACCAGCAGCAGCACAGAGTCCTGCCTGCTGCTGAGAAACAGGGGACACAGAGATTGTCACCAAATGACAGCCCTGTCCGTGACTCACTCAGTGCTCTCTCAGCAGCCTCAGCACGGCTCTGTCTCTGGTACCAGTCAGGCTGAAACTCACTGATTAAAAGGCTGCACACAGGGCTGGACTCCCTCACAGAAAGGCAGCAACAGTTGCTTTAGCTCTCAGGGCACTGGGGGAGAGGAAATACAGAAGGACTGACACAGAAACAGCTGTGGAACCACAGCAAAGTTCTGGGTATTCACTGTGCCACTGCCTCTCCCACTCACGGCATTTTCCTGCTGATTGCTTTGCTTTGCTCGGCTTCTTACGAGGATACAAATAATCCTGTTGGATTTCTGTGTTCTACTCCATTTACCAGCTTTACTCTGAGTATTTCTTGTATAAACGTGGGATAGAAAATTACCTCTGTGGGGTACTAACTAATTTAAATTCAGGTTTTTTCCAGAGGAATTTTTTTTTTTTTTTAAAGAAAGAGGAGGAGAGGAAGAGGGAAAACTGGGAATTATTTTCTAGTGCATCTGGTTGTGGTCTTACCCCTAGAGACCAATATGAGCAGATATAAATATCTATCATTATAATGGCCTCACCTCTTCCCAAGCCCTGCTCACAAAGGAGAGAGCAGAACAATCCAAGCCTAATTACACAACATATTTTCCTGAATAATTAGCCCTACTTTTCCTGGCCGATTTTCCTAATGGATCCAAGCAGCTCAGTGCCCACCCTGGTGCACCTTCACACTGAAATGCAGAGCGAGGACACCACAGCCCCACGTGCCAGGTCATGGGTTTTGCTCTGCAGCCATGCATCTGTATTTCAGCTGATTTATATTGTCCTCCAGAGCAGCACAGCAGACCTGGAGTGATGGAAGACTGCAGCTCCCCAGATCCCATCTGCTGTGCTCTGCCTGGGGACAGGGAAGCTCATCAGCTCCCTGGCAGACCCTTCCCCAGAGACCAGACCTGCAGCTCCCCACCCCTCTGCCCCTCCTGGGGACCCTTCACCTGAAACTGCTGCTTACAGGCCACTCTGGACAAGGGAGAATGGCCTGAAGCTGGAGGTGGGAAGGTTTAGATGAGGTATTAGCAAGAAATCCTTCTCTGGGAGGGTGGGCAGGCCCTGGCACAGGGTGCCCAGAGAAGCTGTGGCTGCCCCTGGATCCCTGGAAGTGTCCAAGGCCAGGTTGGACGGGGCTTGGAGCACCCTGGGCTGGTGGAAGGTGCCCCTGCCCATGGCAGGGGTGGCACTGGGTGAGCAGTAACGCCCCTGGTAACCCAAACCATTCTATGAAATCAAGATTAACTGAAATGCTACTCATTTCCTGCTCTCCTTTCTATCTTTTTTTTGTCTGCACCACCCAAACATCCTCCAGGTACTACTGTCAAAGCACAGCATATTTTTTTTTAAATTTAAGTAAAAGGAAAACTGAGGTGAGAAAAAATAAAGGGAAAGTGAGAGATAAAAACTGACATCTGCCATGCTCAGCTGGACACATCAGAGGACACCTTGGGTACACTGGACATGGATTATTTTTCTTCCTGAAGGGCAAGAAGGAGATGCCCAAACACCTTCAGAAGGAGGGAGAACCTTACATCCCCACACTGCTGAGGGGGCAGCACAGACCCTCAGGTAGATACTCCTGGATGCAAATCACCCCCTTTAACGAGGCACATGCAGGATTCCCTGCTGTCCTCTCCAATTCAGCCTCCTCACTGGGCTGGTGTTTCTGTCCCTGGCCACCTCCTGCTCCTTCCTGCAGTATTTATTCTCACTTAGACTTGACAAGCTTTGTGCTTGGGCAGAAATGGTTTGGTAATTGGGCTTATAAATGGAAAGAACTCAATGCACTCATATTCTCATCTCTCTTAGCAACTTAATAACTGGAGATGACAGATGATCAGATCCACCTAGAGATTGCAAGTGCAGTTTCTGTCATTATAACCAGCCATGGAGCATTATTTAATAACTGCCTGGTTTCTGCACTTCATCCAGGCTCCACAGAGAGCAGGGCTGCTCATGGCCTTCCTGGCACGTGTGGCACACCATCCCCCTGGGTGCCATGTGGCTGTGGCAGCCTGAGGCACTGCAAACGGGCCAGAACAGGCTGGGATTTGGGCAGAACAAATCATGGGGACTCTCCAGCAGGGAGGATTCACCCAGCGTGGCTGATGGGGTCAGAGAGGTGGGGATGGAGGAGGCACAAGCACGCTCATCACAGGCCCTTCCGACCATACAAGTACAACCCTGGTGTTGGCACCCCAAGGTGGTTGTCATTTTCTGGGGAACAAGAGACAGGCACGACCCCAGCAGAGGCTCCTGCTGCTTTCACTGGGGCAGGGATTCACGAGGAACCAGCTCAAAACTGCTGCTGGCATTCTTTTAACCTTTTAATATTTCATGAAGGCCGGGAAGGCTGAAGGTCACCCGAAAGCATCAGCAGTGGAGAGCTGTAATGGCCACAGACAGCTCTGAACGCTCCTCCCCGACAGGTATTGATGTTCCTCAGATTGTATTGATCCCTCAGCTCGGCCCTGCCCTCCTCAGACTAAGGCAGAGGCTGTTCCTGAGCTCCACAGAACACACTCCCTGCCAGGCAAACAAGCCCTCAGTGCCACCCAGGCAGGGAGAGCAGTGACCCCTGACAGGCACCAGGGTGGGAACTCCACGGGCAGAGTTTCTGCCACGTTCATGCCCAGCAAAACAAAGGCTGAGGGAAACACAGCCAGCAGTCCCAGTTCTTTAATAAAAAGAGGTCAGAAGTTCTAAAATACACTCCATTGTCAATGGTACTAGTTGGTTACACAGGAACATTGGAATTCCAGCGGCAGCACAGTTCAGCTTGGATTTCACACTCACATTCAGAGGGTACAACAGCAAAGAGCGTGCATGTGCTAAAAATGCAGCCCAATAACTAAAACATCACTGTGATGAGGCAGCATTGGCAGGGAACTGCCCAGGGGACAACACACCGTGTTTAGAGTTCAGGGCAGGGCAGCTCAACCTGCCCAGTGCTCAAAGCTTTGCTAGGAAGGGGTTAAAATAAAGCCAGAGTATTCCTTCAGTATTAGTGGAACTGGGAATGCCATTTTCATACAGACAGAGCTATCATGTAATGCTATAAACACTAGTGCTCAGCCTTCCCCTACTGTTATCTGATTTGATATTTATTGGATCCAAAATAAGAAACACCAGAATTCCAGCACTAACTCCGAACAGCCATCTCAGCACAAAAGTTGGATGCTCTGCTAAGAGGCAGGATGAGGTGGCTGTAAATGGAGACCTGAGTGAAAGGGTGAATGCTTGGTCCTTCTCACCTCCTGAGCTCAGGGTGCTCTGGCTTTGTCCTCACTCTGAATTCACTCCTCCTGCCTTTCCCACCTCCTGATGTACCAAGGTTCAGGATGGTCCCACCTGGCTGGGTTAACATTTTCGAGCCAGATTCCCAGGGCTGGCTCGGTTTCACTTACTGTGGAGTCACAAAGAAAATGCAAAGCTGGAACACCTGGAGCTTTGGGATTTTCTGAAGAACAGCAGCTCAGCTCTGCCCTGTGCCCAGGGCAGGGACCCTTGGCTGGCACTGGCAGTGAAGCCCCTCTGATGGTCCAACACAGAGCGGTCCCAGCAGAGCCAGAGCAGATGTCCAGGCACTGCCCATCACTCAGACCTGCTCCTGTCCCCCTCCTGTCTCCCTGGGCAGCCTCTGCTGAAAGCTTTCTCATCTCTCTGACAGCCCCACCAGGCACAATCATTCTCTATTTCTAACCCTCTCTTTGCTGCCTCTGTGCAAATCTCAATACTTCAGTCAGAGTTCTGAAAGCTTCTTGCTTCGGTATCGATCTGCTCTCAGTGTCATTTCTCTGCTCATTTCCAGGTAGATTCCTGTCTCTGCCAGACAGCTCTTCCTCTGCCAGAGAGCTTCACAAAGCCCCACAGAGGCCATTACCTGATCAGCATCAGCACAAGATATTTAACTTCCACCAGAAGTGTCCTGGGCTTGCATGTCTCATTAATGAACACCAAGGAATATAAAATAAGTATGGGAAATATTACAGATATATTCTTTTTTTCTAGGCTCTCACTATAAAAGTTTCATTTTGTACAAGTTCCAGCGCTTAAAGGGGTTCCAGGAGAGCTGGAGAGGGACTTTGGACAAGGAATGGAGGAACAGAACAAGGGGGAGTGGCTTCACAGGGTAGGGTGAGATGGGCTATTGGGAAGGAATTCTTCCCTGGGAGGGTGGGCAGGCCCTGGCACAGGGTGCCCAGAGAAGCTGTGGCTGCCCCATCCCTGGGAGTGTCCCAGGCCAGGTTGGACGGGGCTTGGAGCACCCTGGGCTGGTGGAAGGTGTCCCTGCCCGTGGCAGGGGGTGGAATGGAGGGGCTTTAAGGTCCCTTCTAACTCAAACTGCTTTGTGGTTCCATTATTCCCTTTTCAGACCTATCAGCACCAGATCAGCCCAGCCATGGCTTTACATACCTGGTCTTTCATCCCAAAGCAAACCTCAGCCAAGACTTGGAGCAAAGCCCTGTGAGAATGGTGAGCCTGGAACTTGGGTACTCTCTGTCACCAAGGGTTGAAGAGCAGAAGGACATTCAGGTTGGACACCCAGTATTAACACAAATGGTGCCTCTTTTCAAATACTACAATAGGTTTCTTCTAGAGCTTCAGGTGAAATTCTGCCATCCTTGCATAGACAAGGCAATGACACTTGTTAATTTGTGCCAAGTAAAAACGGCTCCCTTTGCCCACATCACCTGTCCTTTGTGACAGGCAGGGGAAGCAGCAGCACCCCCGGCCCCCCCACAGCACAGCTCAGCCCCCACAGCAGCAGCAAACCCTCACCTGTCACTTTGCACAACATCCTCTCTGCCACAGACACACAGACAGGGGCTGCAAGGGCTCATGTTCCTGCTCTGGTGTGAATAATTTACACCAGGAATATCTTGTTCTGCTATCTGTCTACAGAGGAGACACGACAGTTCCAGGCCTCCCCTTGCCCATCCATCACCTGCTGGGGAGGTGGAGGGACCAG
>NW_020956212.1:164586-271167 GCF_003031625.1 Empidonax traillii
AAAAAAAAAAAGATAAACCCAAGCTGCCTACCTATGTGTGGAAAGGTCAGAATCTAAAAATTCTCCCTTCTCACAGAGTTACAGAGCTTAAAGTGGAATTAATTTTAAGTGCACCATAAAAATATATTTTTCATCCCATTTGCCAAGTAACTGGTGCTCCTTTTCTGTCTGCATAAAGACAAGCCTTCGGCTCTTTTATTAATATCCATGAGCATAATTTAATGGCTGATCCAGCACTGGAGACGCACATTTCATATTTAACAGTAAGTGTTATTTGGAAGGAGCCTGGAAGAACAGTAATGAACATATTGGTTGCTCAGTCTGCTCTGAATGCTTAGATCAATACAACATCGTTTACTTATTGCAGCTTATTAGCCAAGTCATTTTTTGTCATCCCCGTACTTGTGAGTAGCAACCAGAGAAGTGGCAGAGAAAAGGACTCAAAATTCATAATGTTTATATGAATTTAATCCATGTAAATCCCTCAAGTCCACTCTGCAACAGAGACCTAATAGTGCTCTTTTCCTCTATCTATCTACAAACACACATACAGAGATACAATATTAAAATAGTATGTATCTGCTTTTGCAGTCCTGAAGACCAGGCCAGAGCTGGAAAGTTTCTTTGTGCACAAGGCTCTGCGAACAGGCACTAAAATAAGATATCTTTATCAACTCTAGCACCAAACTAAACCTTTCAAAGGAATAAACATCAGAAAGACAACACTGCATCCACCAGGAGCTGCCAGACATCCCAGAGGCGAGGGAAGGTTATAGCCCAGCGCTCTGGAAGATAAAGCTTGGGATGGCCTTTATGGGCAGCACCTTTTATGTGCTCTCTGCCCAGAGCAGCCTCCATTTCCAGCTCATTCCAGCTGTGCTCGTGTCATGCTTTATTCATGCACCTCCGGATTAAAACAACGCGCACGTCGCCCGAGCTGCCAGAGCACATTATGGCAGCATCACACTGGAAGGCTCTTATTTTTCCCCTATATCCAATTATTTTTCCTCCTAGGTTCCAGAATCAAAAACACAGGTGAGGGAAAACACCTCCCTAGAGTTCAGGGAACGGAGCTGTGTGTGTGTTCCAGGAGTGCTGCAAACCCACCCACCCCAGCGAGCAGGGGCTGTACCGAGCGTGGATCATGGCCAGGCACAAGCTCAGCTGCCCCTCACACACCATCCCTGCTCCACCACCAGTCCTTTCGTTTGCTCTGAACATGGAAGGAATTTTAACACGTGGAGGCTGTGCTGTCCTTAATTATTGATGAGTTTCTGGGCCGTGGTACACTGTAAAAAGACGTAATTATACACATTCTGTGTGGCCAAGGCATGCAAAGCCCTGTTGTTTTCCTGCCCTGGCTTTGCCTTCCTCTGCCCCCTTCTCCCACCTTGTCCAGGCTCCTTTCATCATCTCCTTTCAGAGGTTTATGTCTGTGTCACTTGAGGAGCACGGAAGATCCCAGGATAGCACACAACTAAAGGGAGCACACCACGGGACACAAACCATGGAGTAAGAGCAGCCACTGCCACAGACCTGAGTGCTGCCCAATGAGCCCTCACTGTCCAGCAAACTCAGACAGAGCTTTCCTAATGTTTCAGCATGAAATATCTCCACTCCTCAGAGAGCTGGAAATATCCTGTTAGCAACCAGTTCTATCCCAGAGATGACACACGGCCATCAGGTTTAATTACAGCAGCAAAGCAATGTACATTTTTTTTGTCATAGAAATGTTTTGATTTTAATTATAATACCTCATAAATATTTCCAAGCTTTAAGTTATCCTGGGAACCAATTTTTCATTGTTTTATTTAGCTTCTTTGAGACACTCAGCTTTAATAGGGGTGTTGCAGAGACAGCAGCATCCCCGCTGACATGTGCACCCACCCAGCGGTCCCACGAACAACCAGCCAGGTAATGAGGAGCTGACTCACATCCAGTGACAAATTGGTCTCTCCTGGTGTTCTTGTCACATACAGGGAGCTGGTGGGCAGTGACAGTGCAGAAGGGAAGGTCTTGGACATGAACAATCCCTCCTAAGGGGCACTGGCACAGTCCCTGTGCAGCACAAGGCTCGTGCAATGCTCGTCACCTCCCAGCACCATCCTCTCAGCTGGTGGCTGCCCATCATTTGTCTAACAAGCACAAAAGCCTTGGCAATTAGGATATTATCTTAATTGTAAGATGCATCTTAATTAGTGGCTGCCACGGTCACTGATGGCCACGGCCTTGGCCAGTGGCAGGTCTGTTGTGGAGCCAGTTGTGGCTTCACCAGACCCCAGGAAAGCTTCCAGCAGCTTCTTACAGAATCCACCCCAGTAGCCCCCCTGTTACCAAAATCTGGCCACACAAACCCAATTCAGATGGAAATTTGGATCTGAAGGATCAGGAAGGGTGGGCAGACATGGACAAACCTTTAGGGACCAGAGCAGATCTGTCTTCCCCACTGAAAGCCACTCTTAAAGCTTCCAGAAGACCAGAGCACCACACACCCTGCAGCATCCTGGTGTCACACAGTCCCAGCACACCCTCAGAGCCCAGCCAGGGAGCTCCTCAGAGCCAGGGAGCTCCAGCCTCACCCCAGCTGGGTACATGGAAGGCACCGAGGCTGGAGACCCCCAGCCCACAGTCCTTCCTGCACACCCCATCCACCAAGTGGCCAACCCCGCTGAGCCTGCAGGACAGCAGTGTCCAGGGGAACCCCTCTTGGTAGCCCAGAGGGATTTCATTAACCCCCTGGTGCTGCTTCTCAAAGTGACTCCACAGCCAGAGGGTTTGTGGCTTCATCTCCGGCACGTGGAGGTTAAAACACGGCCTGGTACCCCTTTCCCCTGGAGATGGAGATGTTTGCATGGAGAAACACTCAGAGTCCCTACCAGCAGCAATAAATATGATTTTGCATTCCATTTCCTGAGGGAGTAACACATCAGCTCACGCTGCCTGAGCTGTTTTAAATGGTTCTCCTTGGAAGTAAAATCTGAAAGCCCCCGAATATTAGACTCAAGTCAGGTTTCACTCCCCACCTATTCTAATCCTACGCCTCATTATTTGTGGAGATGGATAAATAGATACAACATGTGAATGTTCTCCCCACTGCTGCTTAATGATATTTTTTTTCTTCCTTTTTAAAATAAACAAATACATAAATAAAGCAGAGCCTCAGACTGTTTCTGCTGCAGATGCTTCCCAGGGCACGGATGCAGCTCCCCCATCTGTTTTCTCTGACCTCAGTCAACGCTGCCCATAAATCAGCCTCCCCCTCCTCAAAAAAAACCAAAAAAAGCCTTTAAAAGTGTTCACTTCATTCTCTTGTTCATCTCTGCCTGATGTTCAGCACAGAAATTCCCACTTTAATGTATTTTTCTCCTCCTTCCACCCAGCTTTTTCCTTTCACAGATCTCCACTGCTCCAAAGAGAAGGCAACTCTGCCTCTCACCATCTCAAACTGTTTTCCACACACACACATATTCTCAGCCACCAAAGAATAACTTAAGATAAATATTCTCCTCTGCCCCTGATGCTACAGAAGGTGGAGAATTCGTGCTGGCAGCTATTTACAAGGCAGCAGCTCTCAGTGTACCTCCCCAGGAACGTCAGAGCACGAGGCAGAGCTCACACTGCAGCCTCTCGGAGCATCGCGCTCCCCGCCCAGCGTCGGGCGAGGGAGTGATGTGCGAGTCCCTCTCCTCTCCTCTGACTGAGAACGGAAGGCTAGAGGCTAAAATAAAACAGAAAAATAGCTTTTCTATAAGCCCTGAGGAGCTGGTAACAGTCTAAATGCTATTCCAGACTATTAAGAAAATAAATCTTCAGGAATCAAAGTCCCCAAACAAACAGATTTATTCACATATCTCAACCCGCTCCTTTCCTCTCCTCAGAGTTAACCCCCCCCAAAACCTTTCATGAAAAACTATTTAAAATCCATTCTGGGATTGGCTATTCTGCATTTTATGCAATATATATGGACTTTGGAAATTTTACAGAACAAAATGATTACCCTAAATTATTGATCAAAGGAAGCAAATACATCCAGTGGCCTTAAGAACACACTGGCTGCTCGGAGGGAAGAGAGCCCTGCACAGTGACTGCACTGACAGTGTGCATGTATCATGATGAAGGCTCACTTCTAATTACATGACCTTATTGCCCATTAAACATGAAGGCATTTTTTCATTTTTATGCGAAGCTTGAAGTATTGCCTCAGGAGTGAACAGAGGGACATCAGTTTAGGGACGACAGGAAAGGAAGATGTAAATATGCTCGTCCCAACCAGCAGGCAGAGACCATCACGTGTGTTTGGTGCTTTCCACACACGGACTTCAAAGACCCTCTCGGCAATTAAACCTCCTCACATCTCAGAGGGCAGGGGAAGGATAAAACAAAAATGTTGGAATAAAAGAGCAGAGATACCAAGCAGCTGGGCACACACCATTCTAGGGGAGGCAGCTCTCACAGTCAGACCTGGGCAGCAGTTTTGCAGTGCATGTTCTTCAAACAATTAGAGAGAAACCTTCCCCTCCACTGGGACAGACTCAACAATGCCCTCTCTCAAAGGGCAGCCTGAAAGAGCCAAGCGTTTCACTCGCCCTGCGAGAAGCCCAAATTTCACTCGCCCTGCGAGAAGCCCAAATTTCACTCACCCTGGGAGAAGCCAGGGTCCTCCTCAGCAAGCAGCAGGTTTTGGCTGACAAAACACAAATAAATGGCGCAGAGAAGGTGCCCTGATAAGCAGGCTGGGCATGACTTACCTCTCTTGGAACTCAGACAGCACTAACAGGACTTCATGCCTTTGCTGATGCTCTTGAAAAGCCTCCCCAGAGCCACCTCTCCAAGACAGAGCTGTGTCTGAGTTCTATCAGCAGCTGCTGTTCACAATTCACCAGATCTAGTTCAGCTGTGAATGAGGAGCATATGTGAGATGGCCTTCATTAGATCTGTGCATTCTGGCAAACTGCTGCTGATCAGCAGCACCTGAGCTGCTCCTTTCACTGGCAGAAATGGATTTACCATAGTGAATTTGGTAGCATCTGATTTCCAGGGGTATTTAAAAGATGTGGCACTCAGGAACGTGGTTTAGTGTCAGTGTCAGGTTTGTGGTTGAACTCGACAATCTTGGGGTTCTTTTCCAACTCTAACAAGTCAATTCTATTTATTTTCAAGGCAGGAATTTCAATCATTTCATGGCATTTTATTTTTGCTGGTTTTAAAATGTGGGATTACCTACAAATCATGCAAAACAGGAGTGATGTGCAGAGCATGCACAATTCCCAACCCTGAAGTGAAAGTACAGTGTTTCACTTCTATTGCCTGGTTCTCCTTTATCTTAATAACCCACCCAGAGCCGGGGCTGTGGTGTCAGCAGGAGGTGTCAGAACACGCCGTGTACAGCAGAGATGGAAGAAAACAGCAGTTCTGATGGAAAAAAATGCCCCATCTTCCCACTCTCCCACAGATACAGATAATAACCTTCATCCAAGCTGAAAACTAAAACCATAACCTGTGATTCATAGTGGTCAGAGAGTAGAACAAATAGTCAAACAGCCATCAGCTCGGGAGTTACTCTGGATGAGGTTTGTGGTAGAGGATGAGAAGATGAACAAGTCAATTATGGAACATCCTGCTCCTCATCTTCCCAAGTAATTGAAGATTCCCTATCATTTTTAGGGAGTTATTTTTAATTGGTCTCTCACTTGCTGAGGTAAATTAAGTGTGGCATTGTCCCTGGTGTGATGGATGTACCTGTGCAATTGGAATGAAAATGTGGCAAAAATTCAAACCCCTGCCACGGCATAACTGCCCCAATCAGATAAATGCAATTAATTTCTAAGCCTGGCCTTGAGAAATTATGATACTAATCTATTTATTTGACTGTTAGTGATGGTGCCCATCAAGGTCAGGAGAAATTTCTCAGTTAATGAATGGCTGTTTGCTCTAACAACAACAACCACCCTCTCCCTGGAGCTCAGTGAGCCAGAGCTGTGCCCTCAGACACGGGCAGGGCTGGTTTTTGCAGGACTGGACAACAAACACCTCTTGCAGAGCCAGATCTGGCAGAGTTTGGGGGCTGCCCTGGGGCCCTCAGTGTGGATGCAGATGCTTATTGGAAACGAGGACCCAGGGTCAGGTTTGCAGCCCCTCCTCACCCCCCAGTTTCTGGCTAACACTGGCCTTGGCAGGGAGGTGACACAGAGGGTGGAGAGCCCTGGAGCAGCTGCCCAGGGAGGCTGTGGAGTCTCCTGCTCTGGGGACATTCCAAGCCCTCCTGTGTCACCTGCTCCAGGTGACCCTACCGTGGCAAAGGCTTGGACTGGGTGATCTCCAGGGGTCCCATCCACCCCTCACTATCCTGTGACTCTGTGGAAGCCCACAGAAATGCCCAGGAAATCCCACACCCTCCTCCTCCTCCCCAGCTCCACTGACTTTGCCTTTCTTCCACTCACAGTTCCAGCTCAGGCTAAAGAGCCCTTTCACGTGAACGTGACACACAGGGGGGTTTTCTGGGGCACGTGAGTGCTGCACAGCAAGGAAAGGCTGGGGAAATTGGGTTATTGAAGTACCTGCTTTTATCCCTGGAATTGCTTCCCTCCGGCTCTGGCCCAATTTGCAGCCCTTTCATTAGAGGTTCACCTGCCCTGAGGAAAGCGATGCGTCCTTTCAGGAGCCCAGTGGTGTCTGGAGAACAGGATAATCTTTAGAGGGCAGGGGATTGTCAAACAGCCTTGCTGTATATTAATATAATTTGAGGAAATAAATCCAAACCAAAGCGGGATTTCAGCGTCAATTCGAAGAAAAATGAGGGCCAAGTGGGGCAGCCTTTTCTCATACAGAATTTTGCACTTCTCAGGCAGAATTTTGCTTTTCCCCTGGAAGCAGCCATCAGTTACCACATGAACAGCAGAGCACGTGGGGCTGGGAGGGTGGTCAGGACCTCCTGGAATGCCCTGGAGTGGTCTCAGCAAACGACCCCTTTTCATGCCTTGGAGAAATGTCCTGCTTGGAGGGGTCACCAGGAAGGGAAAGCACAGCAAGCAGATCATTTTCATAATGCTCTTCCAGCCCATGCAAAATGAGCCCTTTCAGAGGTCTGGTCAAAATGCAAAGTCCCTTCCACCTCTCCTCACTGGAGCTGCACCCCCCACATGGCTGTTTGCTCATCAGAACTCCCTCTCGCTGATTTGTCACACCCCAACAGCACTACTTTGATTCCCTAGAGAATGGCAGTGGATATGCTGGCTAAGCAAGTTTCAATCCCTATTTTTCATTTGGGAAGAGAAAAGGACCCATCACAGGGATCATGAATCTGTTCAGGAGCATTTTCCCAGCTCCCAGAGAGTTCCTGCAGGACCCCCTCCTGTTGGAGCACCCCCTGCCCCCTCCAGCACAGGCAGTCACTCCACATCCCGAGGGCAAGAGCTTCACATCCCAACCCTGAAACCTTCCAGAGCCCACGGCAACAGCCGAGGCTCCCTCTTCAGGGACCATCATGAAACGTGTCAAGAACAGAGGGTTTTAATTGCCCCCACAACACATTTCCACTAAATCTGAATTATTCCAGCTGGGTGTGCCTGTTCCTGCATGGCCCTTGGGGCTCTCCCACCCAGCGTCTCCTGGGGCCTCTGTGCTGTTTTCCCTGAATTAATTAAGGTCTGGATTCAAGGTTTTTGTGAATGTCGTGGTGGAGGTTTATGGAGGTCCTTAGGGTTAATTTATAATCCCCTCAAGAATAAGTAAATATTTAAATTTCCCCCACTGGTGTAATTGAATGTTTTAATTCACGCTGGTAGAGCGAGTCAGGCCAACGCTTCCATTGCCAGGGTTATTTATTAAATAAATGAAAACAGGAAATCACTCCTGTCACTTTGCCAGGGCTTGTATGAAAGTGCTGCTCCCTCCAGCCCTCAGCCCTCATCCCACCTGACCAGCACAGGGCCAGGTGAGTGAAAGCTGGTTTATTTCTACTTTAGCTACAACAACCAACAGCGAAGGAGCTGCCTGGGGATTTCCTGGGAGGGATGCCTGGCTGTGCCAGTGCCAAGGAGGAGGGGAGCCAATTAACCAGTGTCACGGCTCGATTAACCACTGCTGCAGCCCCACCACCCCCTTCCCACCTCGAGCTGGGGACCTGCACTCATTGGGATGCTCCCCAGTTATCAGCTGCCACCCACCCCCTGCAGCTGCTGCCACCTCACAGCCCCCACCCCCAGCAGGGCCCCCTTACCCTTGGCACAGGCCAGGCTGAGTGGAGGGATGGAGGGATGGAGGGAGGGATGGACGGAGGGATGGATGGAGGGATGGAGAGATGGATAGAGGGATGGATAGAGAGATGGACAGAGGGATGGACTGAGGGATGGTTAGAGGGATGGAGGGATGGATGGACAGAGGGATGGATGGAGGGATGGAGGGACAGAGGGATGGATGGATGGACAGAGGGATGGATGGACAGAGGGATGGAGGGACAGAGGGATGGAGGGACAGAGGGACAGAGGGACGGAGGGTTGCTCACCCTGCCCGTGCTGGAGCTGCTCAGCCATGACAGCACAGAAGCAAATTAACGGTGTCAACTGGTACGTGTGCTAACACTTAACAGACATGAAACCTGGTGGGAATCTGGGGCCTTGTACATCCAGGAGAAACCACTGGTGCTGTTTAAATATTCATTTTTGCATTCTTGGCATCGCAACCCACTGTAAATTAAATCTCCTTTTGTGGCAGGGATCAGATTCAGGAAAACAGCGCTCACGGTTTCTTGTGTTTCTGCCTCTGGACAGAGTCAGAGATTTTTGGTGCTGCAGGCAACAGACAGAGATGCATTGAAAATTAAGGCACCTAAATAATTAAGCCCACTGCCAAGTCTTGGAGGCAATTTAACAAAGTGCTCTCAGGGCTGTGGCTGATGGTGAATAATGTCCGTTGTCACCGTGTCCCACAGGCTGTAGGAGCAGTTTTGTGTCACCACTGCATGGTGCTGCTGAACTGCTGGTGATCCTGGGAGAGGGGATATCATCCTGAAACCCAGGGAAGAAATCCCTGTGCAGGTGGGACATGAGAGCAGCAAACCTGGGCTTCCTCCTCCTCCCGAGGCAGAGGCACAGATTATTAAACCCACATGACTTGAGCTGAAATCACACTTTGGTGTCTTGTCTGGAATTACTTCAGGAAAAACAGGTTTTCCTCCATCTTTCCCATCTCCATGGGAGCCAGGGGCTCCATGGCAGACAGCTGAGGATGGCTGGCACACCGGGCAGGGGCGGGTGCCACAGTGGCATGTGTGGGAGGGGGTCCCTGTGCAGTGCCTGGTGGTGCCAGCGCAGCTCCCACTGGTGCCAGATGAGCCCAGGCACTCGGCAATGCCTTATCCTGGCTCTGGAGGATCCACCCTGCCAGCCCTGGGGAGGCATTTTCCAGAACTCTCCACTGTCCTGCAGATTTCCATGTGTGTTTGATTAATTATGCATGGATTTTTTGATTGCAAATATGGTGCAGAAACAAGTGCACAAGCTGGGTGAATCAATTTGGCCTAAATAACATCCAACCACAATTCCTGGACTGTTTGGGGTTTTTTTGCCTGCAAATTACAGTGATGGAGAGATAGAAATTCCCTTTCTGTGTTTGTTTTGGGAATTATTTTTCATCCTGACAGCCTCTGCTGTGTGGGCTGGGTTAGAGACAGAGTTCACACGGAGACAGAAGAGCTGAGGAAGCAGAAAGCTGGGAACACTGAGGGTACCACGACAAACTGGAGCTCAGGAATTCATGCTGCAGCAATGCTTTCCCCCACACCATCCAACACACACCCTGAATCTGGTGAGAGCAGCCAGGCTGTGACCACAGCCTTGGCTCTCCCTTGGCAGGACTGGAATGTCCCACGTGCCTGGCTGGCACAGCCCTCCCCGTCCCAAAGGGACAGAGCTTCCCCAGGGAGCCTGCAGGATTCTCCCATCCCTTGGCATTACAGTTCATGAAGTGAAGTTGATAATGGTGAGCAGTGGCAGAAAATCTTTCCATGGCAGAGTAATAAATGCCGTGGGTTTGTGCAGCGACAGCTGCGACTGCGGAGGGTCGATAGACGTTGTCATGGAGGAGGGTGAGGAGCAGCTCCCTCCACAGCCCCTTCCCAGTGCAATCCCCACAAAACCAAGAGATTCTGGCTTCAGAAACAACAAGTGGGGCCAGTTCTCAGCCAGGAGATCCATCAGTGCCCTGTCCCCAGGAACGTGCCCCAGCCCAGCTCCTCACTGTGTCCCAGCTGGGACCAGGGCTGTGGGAAGAGCAGAGTCCTGCACATCAGCACCATCACCTGTGGAGCCACGACTGAGTTATTTCAGTGCCCACTGGGGAATGCTTTGGTCACAGAACTAGAGCATCAAACAGGAGCAGAGCAGACAGGCTGGACCTGGCACAGGACTGGCTGGTATGAGGGAAATCAGCACACTGAGTCTCTCAGGCAGCGCTCGGTCCCAAAGCAGGGCTTTGCATGCTGTGGCTGCAGGAATTTTCATCTCTTCCCAGGAATACTGGTACCCAAGTGTGGCCTCAGACAGCTGAGAACTTCCTTATGTCTAAATCAGGGCAACTATTTAATTGAGACATTCAGTACACGCCGGGAGAGAAGGGAAGAGGTGCAAGGGAGGGAAAGAGCAATAAATCACTGAGCAGGAGTTAACCATCCGAGCCCTTTCTAAACAGCTCGTTGAGGGGAGACTAATCTCACTGTTCCCTTTTACTTCAGGAAAACCTCTTCTTTCTCCACTGGGCACACTTCTCCAGGAGAACAGGGGACCAAGTAGGCACCTGCTGTGCCAGGGGCCAAGGCTGCACTGATGGGGTCAGGAGTTTGGTTTGAAAATACAGCTGACACTAACACAGGGCTTCTGGTTTGGAGTCCCTAATTCCAGAGAAAGCCTGGAGCAAAAACAACTGCTTGGCATTATCCACCATCCACAGGGGGAACAGAACCAGGGCTGTGCAAGTCACTGCTCCCACAGGAAGGGAAGTTTCTGGAGCACAGAACCCGTGGGGTTTCCTGACGTCACCTGGAAGCTCCCATGAAAGAATGCACAGGGTAGGGATGAAATGACAGCTTGGTAATTAATCCAGCCAAGCAGCTCCTCTCTGTGACCAAACTTCAGACAGCATCTTCCAGATCACTGCTGGGCCCTTTCCCTCCCTCCCCACAAACAGGGAATTTTCCAGGGAACTGCAGTAAGACACATATTGAAAAAGATCCAGGACACTTTACCAGGCCCAGAAGACAAAACACTTCCCAGTGTCCCCATCACCTCGTGGGTGGCTGCACCCACAGCGGGAGCCCTGCGAGGGGCTGGATCCGGGGGGGTGTCCTGGGGATGGCAAAGGCTGTCTGAGGGACTCAAGGTTGCCCAGGTCTCAACACCTACGAAGCAGGAGAGTCCTGCCCTTGCCTTGTTTTGAGCAGTGATGGAATTCAGCCCCACGTTCCTCCCGGGGAGCAGAGCGAGGTGACTCACCGTGACAACAAAAGCTTTCCCTGCCTCATAATGCATTTCCATTACAGCATTAAGGATTTTTCTGACCCAAATACACGTCCCGAGAACAAAAATAACTGTGAGGAATAAAGTGTTTAATCTGCCTCGATTCTGCTCTCAGAAAGATAAAATCTATTACCAGTGTTATCCCTCGCCTTGCCTATTAATCCCAAAGGGACCAGTGATTAAATGCTGTTCCCAGCCCTCCAGTCCCTGGTGTGCCAGGGATTCCAGCAGTCCCAGCTGCTCCATGTTGTACATCTGGGGATGATAACAGGTCAACAACTCACCAGGCTTGGGGGCCCCAGGTTTACTGGGGAGTTCTCTGAGTTCTGAGAGTTGTCTGCCTGTGCTTGGCTGGGATTCCCAGTGGGATCTCCACTCCCTGCAGCCCTGGTGCCCCATCCCAGGGGTGTCAGGACATCTGTCCCACCCTGCAGCACAGGCTGAGTGCTGCCCCCAACACGGGGGCAGTGCTGGGCCCCAAACCACAGACAGGGAATGCACTCCAGGACTCACTGGTAGCCAGTTACAGGGGTGGGGGTTTAGCCTATCAAATTAATTTTAATTACAATTCAAAGAAAGAAAAGCCACTCGAACATTTCTAATCAACAGGCATCTAATGAGGCCTGTTAGCTCCTGCAGTCTGAACACAGTAGGGAATTTCTGAAGATAATTTACTTCATTAATATTCAGCCAGAAGTGGATCATCCAATACTTTCCACAGTGGCACTGAGATAAAACATGTCAAAAGGAAAATTTTATATTTGACGTGGACTTTAAGTTTCACAAGTTTTGTTCTTTCTTAGAAAAAACCACTTCTGAGTGAAATACAGCATTACAGCCCAGATCAGTGGGAATGATTACAGGGACTCAACCAGAACGGTGCCCAGGAATGAATATACCAGAGCCAGTCAAGAAAGTCAGAGGGATCCCCTTTGCAGGATTTCTGAATGTTGTTGCTGGATATAATTCTCGACCCAAGAAATGTCAACAACCCCTGAAAAGCTGTCAGCCTTTTTAAGGAGTAACAGCTTTAGTGTAACAGGTTTCACATCTTCAAGCTGAGACTGGTTTGGTAAAGTTTGGGAAGTTTGAGGAGGAACATTTGTCCTGTCAGTGATCAGCACCCCACCAGCCACACAGCCCCTGGGATCAGCCCTGGGGAGCAGCTGCTGGAAGCTCCATTCACTGCCCTTTCCAAAACTAAAGACTACAAATGCCAGGATTGAAATGCCAGAGTGACATGGCGTTCTGATTCCTGGGAAGTGAGCAGGATTTCCACCCAGGGGACATTCAGCTGGGCATATTTACAGAACACATGGAGGGTACTTAAAAGTCCAACCTGATGGAAACAACCAAGAGCCTGTTCTAGTCTGTCTTTCTGGAAGCATCACTCCCCTTTCTTCTCCTTTCTCTGCTGCATTGTAAAGGTTATCCTCATAAAAGATGTTATTCCAAATAGCGTCACATCATCAGAAAGGAGAGGGAAAAGGTGAAATCATGAATATTTGAAGAACTGTTTTCTGAAGAAATCACTGTGGCTGGGGAGGGGAGGGTGCAGAAGGTAGCAGCAGCCTCGTGGGCTCTTTTCTGTCCTCTGTGCTGCAGCCAAAGTTTATTTGTCTGCAGTGTGAAATATTCCAGACAACCCTTGATCCCAAAAGGGCAGCTGCCCATAAAGGAGATCAGATATTGGCTAAAATGTAACTGATTGTTTTTCACACTGATGTCCGTGTAAATGTTCCCATGGTACAGCAGCACAGAATGGAATCAGCAGCTCCATGCACTCATTTCTGCTGGCCTGGCTCTGCTGCCCTTTCTGTCCCACCAAACCTCACTCAGCTTGTGCATCAGATCATGACCAACTGCATTTGGCTTCACTAGAAAGTGCCCAGCACTTCTTTCCTGTCCTTTTTCAACTGTGACATTTTAAAAGACTCTAACCCCCCCAAAATGAAATATTTGGGTGGATATTATCCCACCTTTAGAGCAACTGGGTCTCTAAAACCACCACTACCCACTTGCCACTACACATATCCTTAATTCTGCTCTTGAAAATACAGCGGGAAGTAGGATTCAAGTTTCATATTGTTAATGGATTAAATTAAATTTCATTCTCATGATTCAAAGACACTTAGGTTAATTTAAGAATATATATTTTACCCAAAACTCACTTAACTGCCATGTAATTTTTTGCTATTTCCTTTTCCATTATTGCTGATTAACAAGATCCTCGGGAATAAATAGAAGTGCTCTCTCTGCTGCAATTAGCCTGTCTGTCCCTCTGATGAGCTGATTCCTATTTTGTGGCAGGGAATTTGGAAATCCAAAATACTCCACTCTGACATCATCGTTCCAGTCACGGACCAAAATGGAAGATTTCTGGGAAAGGAAGGCCTTGGCTCTCTTTTAACAGATGTTTAGAAAATCACTGAGGCCCAGCCTAAGCAGCACGAAAACGAGAGGATTTTGCTGCACTGAGCTGGGAAAGGAAAGCAGGGACAGGATGCTGGGGGGAACAGGAGTCGCAGGAAAAGGGTGAGCAACACCATCAGTAGTACAGCAAGAGGAGGGTCAGTCATGGAATCACAGGACCACACAACGGTTGGGGTGGAAAAGGGACCTTAAATATCATCTGGTTCCAGTTCCCCTGCCATGGCAGGGACACCTCCCACAGCCCAGGCATCAGCTCAGAGGGGAACAAGGCAAAGGTCAGCAAAGCTCTAAAGCTGCATCTGTAACCCTGCTCTGAAAGGCCCTGGGAAGGGGTGCTCCCACTTTCCCCACTGAAATTCCCACGCAGTTTTCACTGGAAAGCTCAGTTCTCACTTTCTGCCCCAGAACACAGTGTGGTCGTGGTGAGGGGTGGAGGAGTCTGTAAACCAGTTTGATGTTCCTGAAGATGAAAGGCACATTAACAATTAAGTGCTATTATTATTGCCAGTAGTAGTAGTAATATTAGTAAAGTAATAGCAGGAGGAGAAGTGCTATGAAACATGCTGTTAAAATAAATTCCTTGCTTTAGGAAGTCCAGACAAATGTTGCCTTTCAAACACAAAATATTGCACAGACATAAGACTCAGTTTATCAAGTATCTAATGGGAAAATGGAGTTAAATCCATTTTCATTATGTAAAAGCCTGAGATATTACGACAGCTTCTCATGTGAACAATCGCTCTACAACCTGAACTAATATCCCCCACTCCCAAGCAGCTCCCCAGTGCCATTTATTTGGAAAAATTGGAGAGAATTCAGAGACAAGCAACAAAATTATGGAGTGACTGGGGATTTTGTCTGGAGAAGGAAGGTCAACAGGAGTAGATTTGTACGGCACAGATGAGCGATGGTTTTAAAGAGGTCACCAAAAGGGAGACAGAGTCAGGGAAATAATAAAATATCGCTGTAAGACAAGAATTATTCAGAGGTCAGGAGACAAAATGTGGGGCCACAATGTTTTCATGCCAAATGAGATTCTTCCTGAAGCAGAATGACCCCATCCAGTCCCTCCTGTCATCCAGGCATGCACAGAACGATTTCCTGAGTATGATACTTGGATTCTTGAAGGTAAACTTTCACTGGCAATAGGTAAGAGCCTGAGTGACCTCTGCTCTTCTCCAACCCCCCCCTGCCATGGCAGAGAAGTGCAGGTACGCACTGATATGTCACAGGAGAGGGGCTAAAGAGTTTGGGGGGGTTCCACATGCCATGTTGGACCTGGGGCCATGCAGCAGAAGGACGGGCATTTACAGGTGGAAGGGGAAGAGAAGAAGAAAAGGGTCAATTAAACCTGGAAGTGAGAGGGAGGTTCTTCTGGTCAGGGAACACATCTCCAATACCAAAGGGGCTGGGAGAGTTTCACTGGGAGCAGCAGGGCTGTGACAAGGGAGCCAGAGCCAGGAGCCCCATCACTGGACTTGGCTGCTCTGCTCAAACTTCCACAAACACAGGTTTTGATCCCCAGCTGGAAGCACACAGCAGCCCGTCATTCCCACTGACAGGGCAGGCACATCCACACCATCATCATCCCCCCACATCTCGCTGCCTCCTGCCACCACCTTCCCCAAACAGCTTCATGACATAAAGGTCAACAGATCCTAGCACCAGAAAGAGTCAAGGTTTGACCCCCCCAGCTGCCCTTTGCTGAGGGAGCACTGGGAAGGACACACAACAGCTTTCCCCATGCAGAAGGGGCTGGATTACAGACCTGATCAGACAGAAAACAAATGCAGATGTACAGAACTAAACAAAACATTGTCTCTGATCTCTTTGTCAACAAATTAGATAACTCTGTTGGCAGGTTGGCTGGATCCTCTTGTTTGCACTGGTAAATTAAGTTCACAGAGTTTGCAGTTGCAGAGCGATTTCCAAGTTTTAAAATTTTTAAAGTTTTCTTTTACAAGCAACGTTCCTAAAAAGAGATTATATGGGATTCTGGGGAGCTCACAACTATAAGGACTCGGTAGAAAAAAATCGGTGTCCAAGGAAATGGTTCTTATGGGGGAAATCTTGAAATAACAATTGCAAGAAGCAATTCTGAATTTTGTCTTTTTCTGTTCAACATGTGGATTTTCATAGCTTGGCCTTCTGCACACTGGAGGGATGCTCAAAGGTGCAGCTCTATCCTCTGCAGCAAGACTGGAAGGAAAACATCCATTAGGACAACAGCAGCCAAATCAGCCTTCAATTGCTGACAATCTCAAGGGTATTGGGAGGCTGAGTGTGATGAATTTTATCATGATTGATCATGGTGGTGGCCTGGTTTAAAGAGCAGAACCCACCTTGAGGCAGAGCCGAGGGCAGGGCTTTGTTGAGCAGTAATTCCCAATTACCCTGCTGTGACCTTGCAAGCATCTTTGATCATTCACAAGGAGCCTGAGCTGACCAGTAAATAGAGCCCTGTGATAGAAACTTGTTATTGGCCAGGGATGACTGATGGAGAGCTGCCAGTTGTTTTTTACAACAGCTTTTACAGCAGCTCTCAGAAGCGTTTTGGGCCTCGCTGCGACAGCACCCGCCTCCCCCAGGTGAGGGACCAGGGAAGCTCCCGGGCAGATCAATCTCGCTGGTAATTTACAGCTCCCTCACGCTGATGAGGTCAGGCTGTAGGTGCACAGAGTGCTGTGGTGTTGGCCCCGAGGCTGTCGCTGCTGGCGGCATCACCTTGCCCGTCCTCCCCGAAATGACTTCCCCAACATCCTCCCCCAAGCAGCAATTCTATCAGCAGGTCCTCTCAGACAACCGCCACGAAATGAATTGCTCAGGCAGTCAACAGCAGCCTCCTGCAAACACTTATCCCCTCCAAGGCTCTCCTCATAAAACTTTATGATACCTTTTTCTTATGATAATCCAGTATAAACATAATTTAATGGGACTGGGAGGAAAACAATCACAGCAACAAAAACAACAGGCAATGATAGTAAAGTCTCCCATCTCATCAGTTTTTCTTTCTTTTGGCTCATTCTCTCTCCTTTGCTTTAAGTGTGTATTATTTTGGCCGTGCTGTCACTGGGTTATTATGTGCTCTCAATTACACTGCAATAAAGCCCGAAGGTTTTTTGTGGTTATACTTTAAACCTTTGAGGTGGGGTGGTTTTTTTTTTTTTTTTTGCTTGTGAATTTGATTCAGCTTTGCTTTGGGCTACTTTTATACCTGCTGAACCACTCCATCCAATATTGAGAAAGAAACTGTGTCCAAGGGAAATGTTGGAGACAACCACCCAAACAATGCACCTGAGACCTGCCCATTTAACCCCTGATCTGAATTTGATCCTGTTCCCACAGCAGAGGCGTTCCCTGTGTGCACCCCTGATTGTGGGATCAACACCCCTGGTATTTTTTCACCCCCAGTGCCATCACACATCGCTGCTGCTCGGTCTCCTTGGACACCCCAGATCTGGGGGGGTCTCACCGTGCTCTTCCTCAGTGCCTTCATCCTCACAGACCCTCCACTGCCCTGGGAGCCTGGTACAGCTCCCTGTGTGCAGTGCAGGTGGAATCACCATGTCAGATCACAGCAGAAAGCAATATTAACTCCCTTAATTAAATTTACCACCATTATTACTTATTTGAATGAGACAGAGCCGCCACCACGAAGATGTAATATCAGCAGCTGCACAAATATGGAGCTAAATAAGCAAATAATTCATAACCTTGCTAAACAAAGACTTCATGGGGCTTGTTTGCTTTCACAAATGCAAACATGTAGAAATATGTTTAAGCAAAGAGATTCTGCCAAGATTTTGTGTGAAAACCTTGGCCTGGCCGGTGCAGGGGCTGCTCCAGAGGAACAAAAGGGAGCTGGGGGGATGTGAGAGTTCAGCAGAAAGCTGAGGATAAAACCAAATGGATGGGTCTGTCCTGTTGGGAGCTGAAAGTTAACTGGAAAGGTGAAATGAGATATCTGAGAGGAGAGGAGCCCTTGTTTTGAATGAACATTGTTTGAGGGAGGGTCTCCCCCCCTGAGCACAGCAGTGAATTCCCATCCCCAGCACAGGTCCCTGTGTCAGAGGCTTCAGATGGAGCAATCTGTATCCTAAATGAGATTAAAGCATCACCAGAGATGCCACTAATTCTCTCGCAGGAGCTGCAGGAGAAGCCAGTTGTGGTGCTCTCCCACGGTGCCACTTGGCCACAGGCCTGGGACCACCTTCTCCTTCACAAACAGTAAAAACACTGGTCCTGGCTGGATGTAAGGAAGGTGTAAGGAACGTGTTAACCCTCCCTGATGTGCCTTTGTGCCACCTGGGTTCATGCAGCAGCTCTGCTCGTGGAGGGAAATGCTAAAATGGAAGGAAGAGAAGCACAGGACTAGACAGGGGGATCCTCCATCCCTCCCCTTCTCCCAGGCAAGACACCCCTGGGAAATGCTGGAGTCAGTCTGCTGCAGGATTTCAGATGTGCTGCTGCCTTTCCCAGGCCCTGGGAGCAGGAGCAGATTTACAGCACACGGCACTTCCATGGACAAGAGAGAGGACAGTGCCCTTTGCCTGCTCACACAGGCACTGGGGTGTTAAGTTTAAATAAACAGATTCCCAGGCAGAATTAGCTGTATAAATTCAGATTATCAGATCATGCTGCTGACAACAGATCCTGGCTGGAAAGCAGGCTGTGAGATCTGCCAGCTCCTGCTCCCTCGGGAGCTGGGCTGACCCAGCACACAGCAAAACCTCGCCCCTGGGCAGGGATGCAGCACTTCTCGAGGATCACAGGGACTCTGCCTGTTCTACCCATGACTCTAAACTGATCTGAACCTCCATGACCCTGCTGCCAAACAGATTCTTTCCAGGGGCTCACACAATGGGGGTTATCCCTCTGTAACACACCTTTGGGCAGACCCATCCCAGGGAGAAGAGCAGGAGTTACTGGGAAATAAGGGCTGACATTTCTTCTGGGGCTGGTTCAGGGCAAAGAAGAACTAAATAAGAAAGTTTTCTTCCAAGGAAAACAGCAAAGCCATGTTCTCACTGTAAAACTCCAAGCTGCAGACACTATTTTAAATCTCAATGTGTATGAGCAAATATGTCAAATGGCTTTTATTTGGGAGACAGGCCACCCGAAATAAAAGACTCCACTGTTTCCCTGTCTACTGTTAGGGTAATCTAAAACAAGGAATCTAATTTAATTTAATTACTTTTCTCTTGAGACCAGCCTGTGCCTCAGTTCCCCATGACCAGCACAGTCAGGCTGGGTCACAGCTACAGCATCTCTGGCACGGGCACAGCCAGAGGGAAAGCCAGGAATTGCCACTGCATGGGGGAGAGAGCTCATAAATCACCACCCTCAGCTTCAAGGAAGACTTTCAAACCCCTCATCTTCTAGTCTTTGAAATGCAACTAAACCAAGAAAGACCTTGGTTTCAATCATCCTCTAACCTGTGCCCCACTACACGGGCATGAAAGGAGCACTCAGACAGCTGTAAACGGGTATTTGCAGAAGCTGGAGCACTGGTCTGACTGGGTGCTGATGGGGACACTGCTCCAGCCACACACAGGACACCTGCATTCCTGCCTGAGGCTTATTTTAACGGGATGCTCTGTCCTGCCAAAGGGACAAACACTGTTACAGTCTGGGGGAAGCCAGTGATCTCTTTTCCTTCTGGATTAGCCAGCCAGGAGTGTCCAGGAGGGCTCAACCAAACTTTCGTGATCATGCAGTTTTCAGTCTTTGTTCCTGCAACCACAAAACCAGCCAACAGCCTGACATGGATCTAATCTACAGTGAGGGAAAACAAGACCTTTTTCACGTGTGTGGGAGGTGGATGAAAAAATGCATCTTTTCCATCAAAATGGTGCAAATCTGATTTTTTCCATCCTAAACCTGCTCCAGTGTCCACACAGCAAAACCAAACAAGCTGATCATATTATGTGCCAGTTGCTGCTCTGGAGCACTGCTGACATGATTAATTAGATGGTCACTGGGCCAGAAAAAAAGACCGAAAATGAATATGAATTTCTGGTAATTCCAGCACTTTATATTAAAGAGACACGGATGAAATACTAAACCTTCAGAGAAAGGACTGGACCCTTCATCTGCCCCCTGCTCAGCTCAGGTATCTGAACAACCATCCAAGGGCACAGAACAAGGTGGAGGGGAGGGTTCCCCAGATCCAGGGCCAGCACCTCCCCAGCAAATGCCACTCTTCCATCACACCCACCAGGGCCTTCCCTCAGACCTGTCTCATTCCACACGTACAAAGCACCTGTTCCAGGCACCTGGAATGCACCAGACCATGGCTGCAGTACTGCAGAGTGATCAAAAATAAACCAAAACTGTGGGAACATTTGTACTTTCACTTCATTTTACATTCATGGTGTTTCTCTGATAATCTGTAAAAATATTGGTACTTACTCACAAAGAAAATATCAGATGCAGGGTCCTGGTACAGACCTGTGTGTGCACATGTAACCCACAGAATCACAGAATCACTAAGATGGGAAAAGACCTCCAAGAGCATCAAGTCCAAACTTTGACCAAATACCTCCATACCCACTAGACCACACCATGACCAGAAAAACCACAAAATCCCAGCTCTTTAATTTCTTCAGCATCTGTTTTGCAGTTTTAGAATGCAGTACTTAAATGCAACTTTAAAAGGAATTAAACAACAGGTGATTGATTTCAGTGAACTGCCAGCAGGTTTTTGCCTTAACAGACCTCAGTGAATCATCAGACGTTTGCTCCAAGGGCTGTTTGCTCAGATTTAACAACTGCAGGGAGGTTTGTTAACGTCCACAGACCTGTACTCCAAGAGCAGGAATTTCACCCCAGAATGTGGCAGATGTCCAGAGGGCTGACATGGATTCCACGTGGGCAGCACAGAGCACACAGCCCTGCCAGGGCCAGGCCCTGGGGGGGTACCCTCAGTCAGGAGCACAGATGGCTTTGGAAGTCCATGGAACAAATTTTGGGTGGCCTGACCCAGGATCAAAGAATAACCTGAGCCGGGAGGGACCCACAAGGGTCATCAGTCCAACTCCTGGCCCCGCCCAGGACACCCCAGCAATCCCCCCCTGTCCCTCAGAGCGTTGTCCAAACCCTCCTGGAGCTCTGGCAGCCTTGGGGCTGTGCCCACTGCCCTGGGGAGCCTGTTCAGTGCCAACCACCCTCTGGGGGAAGAACCTTGTGCTGACACCCAACCTGCCCCTGCCCTGACTCAGACTCCAGAGCTCCTCACCTCTGAGCAGGCACGAGTCAGCATTCCCACCTGTGCTTCCAAAAGTAACTTACTCACCAGACTTTGCTGTTTAAATGTCACTGTGTTCACTCTCATTTGCACATGCAAATCACCGTGAGCTTTATGCAAGGAAAGGACGAGTCCCAACAACTCTTTTTAGCCAGACCATATTTCCTGCTATTTCTGGCTCTCCCAGTTTCACTCCTGGCCTGTGTCTGAGAACAGAGAGGTAAACAAAAATGAAAAATGATGAGAAGGAGGCGAGCCACCTGCTTTCCACCTCGGAGGGCTGGGATCGTTCTGAGCGGGAGCCTGCAGGGTACCCAGGGCTCCTAATTGCTCCAGTCAGCTCAGTTTGGCTCCCTGGCCATCTGGCCACTCGGGGGCTGGCAATTAAAAACAGTGAGGAACAGCTGAAAATATTGCTGTTCCCTGCACTGAAGTTGTTCTTATTAAAGGCTAAGAACAGGCCTCCTGAGAAATCTCCAGTGCAGCTCTCACCGTGCTGTGGAGAGCCAGGCACTCCTGCTGACCCTGGGGATGCAAACATGGGATTTTTCCAAAGGCATCTCCATAGCCTGAGCTGACAGCTTCTTACACCCTCAGGTGAGAGCCTGTGACTGGCCAAGGCATGTATGAAGGCACATGCAAACAGCCATTCTGTTGGTAACAGGCCATATTTGTACTCTTGATTTTAAAGTTTCAAGTTGGGAACTGCTGTTTTATCCCTAGAAAGGGCCTGGGACAAATGCATGGCATCTTTTTAACGGACCCTACTGATGAAGAGACCTGTCTTCCCACCTTCTGGAGTGAAACCTCTTCCCTGCTTTGGGTGCTGCCTGAGTAACATGGACTTGCTCTGTCTCCTTCCTTCCAACTGATGCCACGGTGCAGCACAGGCACGGGGCTCCTCAGAACAGTGCCAGTGTGGGGAACATGAAGGGCTGTCCACAGCTCTGGGGACAGGCAGGTCCCACTGCCATGGCCCTGCTGGACACGGGGCAGCACCTGGAGGCTGCTCAGGCAGGAAACTCATCGCTCCAACCTGGGGCACGGACGGGCTTTTGATCTCACAAAGAAAGGCCTGAGGAGAAGCACTTGCTGGGAGGTGGAAGCTGATACAGACAGTTAAAAGCACAGTGAAGGGCTGCCTGGGGGAGCAGCTCTGCCAGCTCTGCAGACCCAGCTGGGCACCTTTGGAAGGGGATTGGCCATCAAAGGCAGCGCTGATACGGGGTGACTGATGAGACTCGCTGCTCTGTGACACAGAGAGAGCCCACTGGATCATCTGGGGATCCCTCCTGCCCTTAGAAACCAGGAATAAAAGCACTGCTTTCACTTTATTTCTATTATTGCACCAGAACTGGCCCCTAGGGAGGACAGCGTTTCACATGGTCCCTCTCAGAACGTCCCCAAGCCCTGTCCTGCAAAGCTCGTAGTCACCTGCATCGCCACCTCCTGCCACCTCACCCAGCTCAGAGTCAATCCTCGGGGTCAGCCCAAGCCTCTGTGGAAAATTTTCTTCCAGTGTCAGGCAGAACCCACTCAGAATTAAGCCTTGGATTTCGCAGCTTTCAGAGTCTTTCCATATTTATGACAGATACCGGGGATTAACTTCATTTACGAATTTAACAATGATTACACTTCATTATCCTGCACACAAACAAATATGATTAGGAACAAGTGAATTACCCAGAGCAGCGTTCTCTGTGCCTTTATTTCCATCTCCCAGGAAGGGCTGCAGTGATGTTGTGTAATTGGCACCTCACGCCTCAGCGGGCAGGGGAGAGCTTTGGCTGCTGCAGCACCACCCGGAGCCAGGAGGGGCTGAATGCACGGCATGATCCCAACAGACAGCCCTCCCATCACATGGACCACTCCCAGGACCTGCCACTCCGCACTGACATCTTCATTCTTGTAATAACAAGCTGCTCGTTTGGACTGGGCCTGTCTGCAGCTCCAGCTCCTGCTTCTCCAGGTGCCATCCCAACACGGCCCGTGACGCTGCTGCTCACACAGCGGGCTCTTTTCAGCCCAGCTGCAGCTGTTTCCATGCAGCAGATCCCTTCTGAAGCAGAGATTCCCCCCACACCTGCTTTGCTCACACAGTGCAGGGGCTCAGAGTCAGGACGGGCACCTCCTGCAATCTCTTCCCTCCCAGGTCAACTCCCCTGCCCTTCACCCCACCGGAGGTGGGCACAAAGCTGATCACTGACACACCAGGAAACACCCAAAAACCAGGCTGACCCAACTTAAACCTGGCAGGAACTGCCCCAGCAGTCCTTCACTGCACAGCACCTGGGAGGAAGCAGAGCCTGTCCCTGCACACAGAGCTGGCACCAGGAGGAGGCACCTGGGGGTGACACCTGGAGCTCCACCTGAACTCAGGACTGACCTGGCACTTCACTCCTCTTGAGGACACAGGTCTGCAGTTCCATGTGCTGAGAAAGATCTCGTACAAGACCATCAGTGACAGAGTGATGGGGGGAAAGTAATGAATCTGTTTAGAATTAAATCATGACTAATGAAGGGGGAAGTAGAAAAAAGGGGAAAGTGACATTTGCCCCAATTTTATCTCAAGATGTGTGGATGTGGGTCTTGGGGACATGGGTTAGTGGTGGCCTTGGCAATGCTGGGGAATGGCTGGACTAGATGATCTTAGAGGGCTCTTCCAACCTAAGTGATTCTACCAAGACTGTTAATATCACATTATTTATTCCACTAGCGTTTCCAAAGCTGATATTATTAACATAGCTGAATCCTCTCCAAGAGAGGATTTGCTTTTAATAATTTTCTCCTCCCTGATTTTAAGGTTAAATTCTGAGATTGTGTCATGTTTTTATATTTTTGAGATGAGCAGAAATGCACTGCCAGTAACTGCATCAGCAAATGGGGGAGAAATTATGGAGCCACAAGCCCAGGCAGGGAATCAGGAAATACTGACAACCACTGATTTAGCAAAAGGTCAAAGTGGTTTGAGGGCAGGGGCTGGGATGCTCGTCACCACCACACCAGAGCATGGCTTTTCATGAGCACAAATTAATTGAAGGATAAATGAATTTCTCTCCCCAAGGAATGATCTCTGGCACCTGGGGAGAGTCCACATTTTTTGAATTGTTTTCCTAGGTTCTACTAAAGACTCGTCAAAGCTTGGCCAAGACTCCAGCCATTGGTCCAGCCATTCCAGGTGGAACAGTTGACTTGAACTCCTTTGAACCAGCCAGAAAAGAGCTGGAGATGGGAGAATTCTACACTCACCAGGCTGGGCAGTCACTCGAAACACAAAGGTACCTGTGATTTGTCGATCTTTCTACAAACCCCCAGTGATGGGTGTAAATCCAATCCAGAGAGATCTGAGCCAGCAACAAACAAAGTTCTGGAACAAACGACGCAGCTGATGATAAATTAACTTGACAACAGGCTGGAAGGACCTCAAAATAATTCACGTGTTGAGAACTCCTGTAAATCTTGCTATCATGGTGTCCTTGGTGAGTAATTAGATGAGTAATTGCTATTTGTCTGGGGAGTTTTTCTTTTGAAGATGTTCTGCTGGCAGGTAGAAACAGAACCGACAAACCAAACCCAAGGAAAGCTCCACCAGAGCCCATTTTGTAACTCAAGTTAGGGTCATGATTGTTGGTAATTTTCCCTCTCTTTTCTGAAAATCAAAGGAGTCTTTCACTTTCAGATCTTTAAAACAAGCGCAAAGCACAACAAGATTTTACCTTTGCAAATGGGGCTTTCTCATTTGGACTATTATGGAAAGAAAAGAATCCAACAAGATTCATTCCATGGTTTTCCATATACAGGTGATAGAGCACTGTTGATGATTTATTCTCTAATTTATTATTTGTTTATTTCCAGACTATAATGTCTAATTTATTCTCTAATGTATCAGTTTATCCCCTGATTTAGTCCTTTATCATCCAGTCTGGAATTTAAACATAAGTAAGTAAATAAACACATGCATTCTGGGTGGCACATAAGCAATAAGCATTTGGAGCAGCAAGAGAAAGAAAATACAAAGGAGGGGGGATGAATTTGTGTACAAAGCTCATTGCCCCATCATGGTACATGAGGAGCATGTCAGAGGCAAAGCAGGCTGGTAGTTATAGCAACCATATGCTTGCTGGAATAACACATTCCAGGGGACACCAGAGGCTCCAGTGCTGGTAGGAAAATAGCAGCTCAGATCTGTAGTGAAAGAAAGCAAAGAGTTTTACCAGATCCTGCTGGGAGTGGTGGAAATTCCAGAGCCTCTGGTGAGAGGAGCCCAGAGCTGGTGGAACCGCCACCGATCACCACAGGAGGGTCAACAGGGCTTGTTTGGATTCCCAAAAGTCCCCCTCGCAATTCCCCGCTGAAATTAACAAACTTTTGCTCATTCTGATTCAGACTTTTGACTCATATAATACTAATTGCTGCTAATTTCTATAGGAGCACCCTTAGTATGAGGGTTTTTAGCACCTCAGTGCTTTTCCCAGGTCCCCGAGCTGGGCTGCTGCCCCTGGGCTCGTGTGGCAGCAGTGACCAGGGGTTGGGAGCGTTCAGAGAGAGCATTAACCAGGGACCCTGCACCCTGGGCCCATGTGCAGCAAACAGAACCACTTCTGCAGGCTGAGAAAGGAGGAGCAGGGCTTGGGCAGTCCCGCTGCACAATCCCACCCAGCGCCCAGCGGGCACACCCACTGGCATGTGCCAAGCTGTGCCGGGCTCTGCCAGAGGGAACGAGCCCTTGCAGAGCGAGGAGCAGCAAAAAAGACTTCCCAGGAGTGCTCTGGGCAGCCCAGCACCAGGCAGTGCCCCGAGCCCATCTGGGCAGCCCCACGCTCCCGTGGCTCACATCACTGCTCCGAGGGGAAACATCTGCATGGGGAGAGCAGCTGGTGGAGGCATCTGTTTGCAAATTAAACAGTGTCCAAACGCTGCTGCCAGGATTTGGGCTGAATCAGCAGGCCAGATGAAATGCTAATTGCAATTACATCGGTCACTGCGCCGAGCTGGGGACTCTCGGCCTGACTTGTTGGACTTCAGAAAGTGTCGCAGCTGAATCAGTGGGTTTGTCACCCAGTGCTCCTTGTCTCGTGTGACCCTCCCTGGGGCTGTCAGTAACAATCACAGGGTGCTCCCAGAGGTGGCTCGAGGGTCCCCTGTCACACCCTGGTGGGGTCCCCTCGCCCAGACTGCCAGGGTTGGGAACAAAGCACCAGCCTCGGGTGGTGGCACGAGCACAAACACTGGCATCAGAGAGTTCTCCAGAACCACCTGGAAAAGCTCTGTCCATGCAGATGCTCGCAGATCATTCCAATGAAAAATGCTTTTTTAACCCTTTTTAAAGAAAAAGTATTTCTTATCAATAGCAGGCTGAAGGCAGCAGGGAGCTGTGTAGGCTGGACTCTCTGGCAGAACCGTTCCTAGAGGTCTGGAAGACCCTCTAATCTCCTGAACACGAGGTGGGTACAGAAAGAGGCTGCCTGTCAGCTCAGAAAACACAGACATTTTCACTTTGCTCACACCAGCCTGGATTTTGTATGGAAAATGTTGACAAGCCAAATGCACCAGCAGGCACAAAGCCTGCAGGAACACAGCTTGGGCAGCCCTGAGATGTGACGGATGTGCCACACACCGTCCAGGACGGGGCCTGCTGAGCCTGTCACAACGCTCTGAATGGTTGCAAACGTCAGCTCAGAGCTCAGGAAGCTGATGCAGCCTCTGTTTCCATGCCCTGCTTCCCACCTCTGAACTCAGGTATCTCAGTGCCTTTTTCTTGCTCCACACCTGACCACCAAACCACTCTCCACTGTGCAAATAAACCCCAACTATTTCGTGCCAAGCCCTTCCCAAATAGAAAAAAAAAATACACTGAAAAACAAGCAAAGGAACGTCCACTACTGGCATTTGTAATGTACACCCACAACCACGCCCATCCCAAGGTTATTGCTGACACTGGGGTTTCTGATGCTGCCCCACACTGTCCCCAGCCGTGGATTTCTGTCCCTGTGCCACCTCCAGCCCTGCCCTGCTCGCTGCTCGACTGGGGCACAGGGCAGGTGATGAGTTTTGGTTCTCTGCCTCTGCAGCATCTGCAGCAGTGGGTTAATGGCCTGGCACTAAGGCATCACAGCGCTGACTCAGACAGAAGGAAAGGGATGGGGATGATTCCTCTTCCACACAAATCAGGCACCGTTCATTAGGTTTGTATCAATAACATCAAAGCGCATTAGAGGCACATTAGAGACGGTGAGAACACAGGGCAGCTCCTGACAGACAACAGCAGAAATGACCTGGCTGAGTTCCTGCTTTGGGAGCCAACACTCACACGTGTGTCCTGCTCGTGCCACCTCACCCCCAGGGAAAGGCTCCCGTGCCAAACTGTGTCCCACAGCACTCAGCTTCACCTCTACCAGCTCATCAAGAAATCCCCAATTATAATGCCATTTGATTAGTGACTGGGAGACCAGTGACAATGTATCACACTAGAGACAGGCTTGTGTTGTCTTCTGGCCCAGGAGAATAATTAAAAATCTCATCAAAAGTTTCACTGAGCAAAATTATCTCCTTCTCGTTTTGGGGGGATAAAAAAATCTCTCCTGTGTGTGTACAGGAACACACTCCTCTGTGGAACAGCATCCCTGGTAGAACTGTGCCTGTTTCAGCTGCAGAGGGGATATGACCTCACAGAATCACAGAAGGGTTTGGGTTGGAAGGGATCTGATAGGTCACCTCATTCCACCCCCCTACCCTGGCAGGGACACCTCCCACTATGGCCTTCAACACTTCAAGGGATGTGGAAAACCCATCTCCTGATGGGTTCTGTCATTCTGGAAGTCAAATCTACATGTGCAGAGACACTGTGTCTTCAAATCAGTTCAGTCTGAGCAAAAAGAAAGGGAACAAAAAATAAATGTGGGCTCTTACGTTTCTTAAGGAAAGCAATTCTGCTGCACTGGAAGAACCGACCCTACAAACGGGATCCAGAATGAGCAGCCAAAGTGAAAACAAGGCTCAGCCAAATTTCAAGGTTGCTCAAATACAGCCAGGGAAAGTTTCAACGACCTACAACTGAAAGGAAAATGAATCCAAGTCTGAAAGGAAGAAACGGAGAAACAAGGGAACACTGAGGGGAAAAACTAGCAGGAACACAGCAGAGACCAGGAAAAACCTCCTGTTCCAAACACACAGACACTGTTTGGAGCCCCAGAGCAGCTCCAGCTGCACCCACCACCAGGCACAGCCTGCAGCATTGCTGGTTTTCCTGGTTTTCTCCATCAGCTCATAGAACAGCTCCACTCTGAACTGATTGTGAGCACCACCATTCCCATCTCCACAACAGTTTTTCTTGGCGTGTTTTCTACCGCTGTCTGAGCATCCTCTGACTGAGGGGTTTCAGCAGGAACCACTCCAGTGACCCATCTACCAGGCACCAAGCTCACAAGTCACAAAGGTCATATAACCTACATTCCAAGGCCTTCCCAGGGATCCAAGAGCCTCCTCCCAAGTCAGCGCTGCAGAACAGAGGTGATTTCATTCACTGGGCATTGGCAGTCTGGGCACAGGCAGCAAGAGCTGCAGTCCCGTGGAGACACAGATTCCTCCTTGGAAAAACAGAGGGAGGAAGAAACTAAAGCTGTCACAGCCCTGTGAGTCGCTCTCCACCTTTGCTCCTTTCTCCCAGCTGCAAAACACGAAATCAGCACTGGCCACCCTTCACCTCCCTGGACTCGGCCACTCCAAAGGGTTTATAAAAAGGCACAAATGCTCTTGCCTGCATCTGTCTACTCTGCTACACAGCTGCCCCGCTGGGAATGACCTCTGTGGGTGCCTGAGCAGATAAAAGCCTGTGCTGGAGCTTGTGCTGGGCATCTCTTCTGTCCCCATCACCCCTGCCTGGCTGCCATGCCAGGGGCATGGGGGTTAAAGGGGACTGTTCCCTGGCACAATCCCAAGGGAGAGCACAGGAAAAGACTTAGGGGACAAGTTACACAAAATTGTTCAAGATTTGTGACTTGGGAATCTCAGTCTACTGGCTTTACAGCCAGGAGGAAGCTGAGTCCAAAATCTATCCAGAAGAGGCGTTTCTGAGGAGAGGTAACTTTGAAAATCAAAGTAAAAAGCATAACAAGGCACAGGGGACCAGAAACCAACTAAACCCAGACTAGAAACAGGCACTTGCTATTGCCAGGCAGGGGGAGGTACCATGGGAGCCACTTAAAAGGAACTCTGTGGGTTCTGGCTTCTTGGCATCTTTTTATCAATTCCCTTTAAATTCCTGGGCAAAGAGAATTATAGTCCTGATTTGAGAAGTTGGGAGAATTTTGTAACTTAATTTGCAAGAGGTCAGCTCAGAAGATTGTGAGGAAGTTCTGCAGCCCCAACACCAGCACACTGAGCCTTCTCACTGCAGAACATCTCTCAGAGCTGACATCCCACCAAGTGCCCCCACAGCAGTGGCCACCAGCCCAGGGTGCTCCAAGCCCCGTCCAGCCTGGCCTTGGACACTCCCAGGGCTGGGGCAGCCACAGCTTCTCTGGGCACCCTGTGCCAGGGCCTGCCCACCCTCACAGGGAAGAATTCCTTCCCAATATCTCATCTAAATCTACCCTCCTGTAGCATTCCTTCCCTGACATAGCCATTACCCTTGTAGGTTTCCATCCCACGTGTGGGATCTCCATCCCTTGCCAAGCACTGACGGCTGAAGGAGAGGGACAGACACGTGAGTTTTTCCTACTGGTTTCATAGAATTATTTCTGCTTTTCTTGCTCATTTTCAGAAGAGAGATAGGTTAATTCCCATAAAAATATTTCAGTTATTATTCCCATGGTATTGTTTGCTCTCCCCTTTCTTTTTGTACTTTTCATAGCAGTGAAAAGAGAATGAAGAAAAATAAATGACATTATCAGCCTGTTTTAAGAACAAAACTGAAAGTTTTCAAAAGTCTCTTTATTTAGGGGCTTTAGAGTGTTCATTACTTCCATGACATCAAAGTGGTTTTCTCTTGAGTAAGCAGTCAGTTTTTAAACCATGGGACAGATGAAAAAAGCAAATTTCACAGAAAATAATCATAAATTTAAAGTAATTTTTCCAAGTGAAAGCGTTTAAAAATTAAATCCATAAAAATAAATTCAAGCACTTCTTAGCTGAACCCAAGATGGTTTAAAAGATACAAAAAAAGTGATATTTGTTCTGGCAGGAATGGCTGAAGGTCACATTGGCAACTTACTTCTCTCTTCCCCGTTTTTGTGTTTGACACGTTTATCAAAACACGTGGCCAATTTTCAGTGAAGTGCAGGTCTAAAGGTCTAGAATTGGGAAGCACCATTGGGATGCTCCAGCAGAGCTGCTCATGCCCTCTGCCAGGAGCTGCAGAGTCACCCTCTGGTGTTTGACCTTCAGTGTAGGTTGGATCTCAGGGAAAGGTTCTTCCCCCAGAGGGTGGTTGGCACTGAACAGTGGGCACAGCCCCAAGGCTGCCAGAGCTCCAGGAGGGTTTGGACAATGCTCTCAGGGACAGGGTGGGATTGTTGGGGTGTCCTGGGCAGGGTCAGGGATTGTACTGGATGGTCCTTGTGGGTCCCTCCCAGCTCAGGTTATTCTGGGATTCTATAAAATGTTTTTAATCCCACCTGCTGTCCTGAAGTGCTCTCAGGAAGACTCCTGGGGAAGGGGCAGATCACTCCAGCCCAGCCCCTGCCCCGTTCCCAGCCCCAGCACCCCATGAACATCTCCTCACACCTCAGTTTCCCCCAGGGAGGAACCACAAACAGGAACAATAATATCAAGGCCAACAGCAGTGAATAAAGTAAATACTGTGCTGGCTGTCAGGTTCCTACAGAGCAGTCCCCATTCCCTTGCCCATCAATCACCCACCCCCCTGCCCGGCTCTCTCCCTGTATAAAACAATTTATGATAATGTACCAGTCAATACCTGTTTGAAATGGTTCAGCGAGCCGGGAAAAGCACTGCACCAACTTCCCGTGACGGTGTGCCCTGCTGGCCTCCAGCCAGCCAGAGGGGACTGTCTGAATAGGAAATACAAGAGAATTCCTGCCGTTCCCAGGTTATTCCAGAGGGACAAAGCCTGACTGTTCCTCCTCACCTGCACAGCCCCATCCATCAGGAGCAATGAGGGACACTGCAGGGTGCTCAGCACCCCACAGCACCCAGAGCAGCCCCTGCTGAGGCTGCACGTGCTTTCCTGCAGCAGATCCCAGTCCTGCTGTTCATTTACTGTGCTCCAGCCCAGCCCAAGGCTGGCAGAGCAGCAGACAGTGAGGTCCCCAAGGTGGGCTCGGTGTCTCCATGGACAAGCCCTGGCAGAGACGGGCTCGTCCCGCTGGGCACAGCGTCTGAGGCTGCACCTGGTTCCTGCCAAACACCATAAGAAACCTCCTGGCTTCAGTGTTTCAATCAAATAAAACATTTCATTCCACATGAGATCCCTTTTTCCCCCCTTCATTTTCAGGTCAGTTAACTGTCACCCTGCTCTCACCACAGAAATACAAGGCAGTATTTAGGAAGAAAAGCGCCACTTCAGAGCATCAAGGCCAGAAATTCCCTGCTGCAAATGTCAGCACCCAGGGTTTAAGGGGTTTTAAAAGTTGTTTCCATCAGTCTTCTGACTGAAATCCCATTTTTTCATGTACTTCATGAATTGCCAGGTTTCACACACCCCTTCTCCCACCCTGGCAGAGGAAGGACGGCTCTGCAGAGGGTCAAAGAGGAGGAGGATTCTCCAGGAAGGAGGATGTGCTCTGAGCCCTGGGGGTGCTGAGGCCAAGCTCCCATGGCCCAGGGTGAGGATGAGAGAGGCTGAGGGCTGTCCCCACTGCTGTGGATGCTCCCCTGGAAAAACAAGGCCCTCCGCTCTGGGCTTTGTGTCTCAGAGCTGGAGAAACATCTCGGGGGTTTCCAGCTCATTTTCTATCACTCCTCAAGCTGCAGAGGAAGAGCAGATGTTGTCAGCCCTCTGCCTCTCCCCACAGGTCAAGAGAGGTGAGGGTGTCAGCTCCACCTGAAACAGCTTTTTGGGTTTGTGAGAAGGGCTGCTCTGGGGTTATGGCAATCTGCAGTTTGGTATTCCCCAATTCTGCCACAATTACTAAGGTGTATCTTCTTTCAGATCCTGCACAACTCAGCTGGGCAGCTCTTACTGAAACACCAAAGCTTCCTCTGGTTTCCTCCCAGCTCCGTTTCACCCCCATGAACTCAGTGTCAGTGAGAACTGCATTTATGAACTCCAAATCCAGCTCCTCCCATCACCACCCTGCCTGGGTTCCAGCCAGAGTTCAATAACGGAAAAATAAAATTCCTACTGACCTTGGGGGCTTTGGAGCAGACCTATTGATTAGTGACCTCTCCCTGCGAATGTCCCATTGACATCAGAAGTGCCAAGTGTGCAGGAAAGTTTCATTTCATGTAAATAAGGCTGAGAGGATGGATCCTGGCACCTTAAAGACAACACAGAGCATGACACAACGTGGCTGTTTGGCCAGAGAAGAGGCAGCTCAGGGGGGGATGTTTGCTCTTTGCAAACACTCCAGGGGCGAGCCCTGGGACAGGAGGAGAATCCTGAGACAACACTGGCTAAGAATGGGTAAATACAAGTTGGCCTTGGGTGGGCTTGGGCTGGAAGCACAGACATTTCCAAGCAGCTGGGCTCGAGAAAGCTTTTGGGAGTGCAGATGGAAATGTGTGTTTGATCAGTTTCTGAAGGGATGTGTCCCTCCAAGCACTGCAGAGGAAGAACCATCTCCCCCTTCTACAGCACCACTGCACCTTCGTGGTTCTCAGACACGGAAAGGAAGAAAGGCAAGTCAGAAGGAAGATGTCTGGGAAACACTCCTGGCCCAGTCCGCCCTCATCCTTCACCAGTGCCACCCTCTGTGCCCCTCGGCCACCACTCCCCTCCAGCAGCATTTCAATATCGACACCTCCAGGTTTCAGTGCTCCTCTCTCCCGATTCATCAGCAGCAGATGGCACAAATGACACCCCTTTTATTCCCTGGATGAATTCATCTCACCCTGCCAAGATGCCAGTTTTGGTTGCTGGTTGTACACTGTTAACAGTCACCAGCTTTGCTTTGGAACGGAGCAAAACTGAGCCACAGACAGGTTAGAGTTGTAATGAGTTATTAGTTATAGCGGGTTCAAGTTAATTAAGAGGGTTAAATAACTAGTTTTGTTTTGATTCCCTGGTTTTGCTTGTGGCTTGTTGGGCTTGTTTGCAGCAGCACATTTTGATGCTGCACATCCTCGCAGCAGCAGTTCTTCTGATCTCGTTATCATTCTGGAAATCGAATCCTTGTCACAAATTTTCCAGTGATGGTAAATAGATGTGTCCCTGCTCAGACTGCTCATGAGTTGAAGCAGCCCCCAGCAGAGGAGCAGCAGCCCTGTCTGGGTTTCAGTGCTCCCCCCCAGAGCACAGCCTGAGCCCCCAGGGGCAGAGCAGAGCAGGACAATGGCCTGGATCTCCTCACCCCTGCCCCTCCTGTTACAACACCCCAGATGGAGTTTCCCTCCTTGACAAGAGCTTTGCCCTTTTTATTCATGCTTAATTTGGCAGCCACTCCAACCCCCCGAGTCCTTTCTGTCTTTCCCCCTCAACACTTCAAACTTCCCATCACTGCCTCTCAGCCTGGGGTTTCCAGAAACATCTCCATTTTTCCAATCCTTTTCATTTCAGTTCTGACCTCCTCAGCTTCTGTGATCCCTCCCTGCTCTATGTCATCCATATCTTTTATAAGTTCTTCATCATACAGATCACTAATTAAAATAGAGAAGAGACTGGAGAGCAAGGCATTTCCCTCTGGGACTCTCACTGGAAAGGCTCTCCCAGATCTTCAGGCAAATACTGACAGCTACTACTGAAATTAATTTCTCAAACAGCTCTTTGTGCTTCCTACACTGAGACATCTCCCTGGCTTACCTGGAAATACAACAACGGCGTATCATAACTATTTGCTCCCCTTTTACCACCAGGTCAGTTATTTAAATTCATCTGACTCACTTTTGACCAATCCACAGTGGTTGTTCTGTTTTGATTTTAGTTGTTTCTTCCATGAGTTATGGATTCATTTTCTTTCATTAATTAATTTCAGAGCCTTTCCAAGAACTCATTAGGCTTTTTAATCAATAATACACTAGACTGTATGTTTTCCTTTTATATTTAGGATCTATATTTGCATTTTGATAGTTCTGAGACCACCTCTGAGCTCAACAAGCTATTAAAAATAATTGTTCCTTGTTCCAAAATAGTTTTGATTAATTCTTTTTAATTCTAAGGAGAATTTCCACAGATCCTGTGGCCTGACCATACACAGCAGATCCAAACAAACTCTTGTCTGTTTGTTCTCTGTTCTGGTCCTTATTCTACCCTCTGGTCAAAATTAACCATGTTATCAAGGCATTTTAATGCTTCTGTAAGCAACCAATAGATCTGTATTTCCTCCCCAGTCTTATTTCTAATGTATTTGTAGCACTATTTCTTCCTGCTTTTTACCTCACTTGCTAAACCAAACAACACTTTTTGCCTTGGGCTCTTGATTTTCCCACTGTGTGCCTGTGCTGTGCCTTCACCTTCAGTTCTTGTCAAGTGCTTTTGTATCACTTCAGATGTTTCTGTCCAAAGCAGCTCCTGACTGTGCCCTGACGGTGTCTGCTCTCCCCTGGGGATGGGATATGTTCCCCCAGAGGATGCTCAGCTGCTCTGTGCTTGTGGCTTCTCTCTCAGGACCTGCCCCTTCTAATCCCAAGGACCATCATCCCAAGGGATTCCACTGCCTGTATCACCTTCCCCAGAGCCCATCACACCTGACTGCTGCCTGTGCTTCTTCCTTTCCTGCAGGAGCACCTCTGCCATGTCAGTCAGTCTCTCCCAGATTTCCCATCCACCTGCAGTTCTGCCCCAATCCCTCCTGCAGCACAGCCTGTCCCTGACTCCAGAGCTGCTCCACTTCCCTCTGCCACCACCCACAGGCCCTTTGGTTCCTAAACCCCTTCAGCTCTCCAGGCAAAGGCATGTGGAAAGGGGAAAACTAAGGGGAAGGTAGGAGGGGACATTCTGAAAGCCCCAGGTGTGACAGGATTTATTTGCCACTCTCAGCCAGTGACAGGCAGGTACTCATTGCTCAGAGAATCTCTGTCAGATTGGAGAGCAGTGAATATTTCCTCTCCTTCCCCCTCTGCTGGTGTGCTCAGATCCACAACCACAGTCCATAAAGAGAACTGGAAGCTTCCAGGGACTAATTCTGAATTACAAGCAATCAGTTTCTTTCCCAAGTCCTACAAATCCCCCAGCAAAGCAAAGTTAACCTCCCAGACGTGGGGCTCCAGGTGATTTGCTGCTGTTGCCCTCTCACAGTCTTTGATCACTTCCTCTCCCTGGCTGTCAAAGTCACAAGCACTTCATTTTCTAAAGAACAATGTACATGAGAGGGATGAAGCAAAAATAAGCACCTTGCAATTAAATATTTTAATAGATGTTCTGAAGGTGATTTTGAAAGGATTTAAAATTAATATTAACAATAGCACGCATCGAGGGGCTCAGGCTGAACAATACCTATCACTTTGTCTGCTGAAGAATGAAGTGTAAAAATAATATCCTCCAATATTTTGTACAAGCACCTGGTCTGGGATGGAGTCAGAGCATCCACCTCAGTCCCTTCAACTCCTACTTGGGCCCCCTCTTTCTGGATTAATAAACACAGACATCCCTTGACATGGCACAAGTGGCTAACAAGTTACAAACATGGTCTCATAGCTGATCAGAAACATCTGTTAAACACAGATACTCTGGGTATTAGAGATGACTAACAAAGCTTTCATGGGTATAAACAAACAGCTCTGTACACAGCCTCGTTTACAACTGCCCTCTAATTCTGCTCTCTATTTTGCTCCAATTTAGGCAGATGTTCATTAGAGCAGCTCCAGGAAAGGCCCGTGCTGGCACAGGCACTGCCATCAGGACTCCCACAACCCAGCACAAGCTCAGAACAAAACCCTGCCAGGCTCCACAACTCGGGGTGTTCCGCCTCAGGGTGGAAGTGGAACACCCCCCACGCCACCAGATCATCCCCACATCTCAGACAGAGCAGACTGCAGGTAACAAAACATTATTTCCATTACATTTGGCTTTAACCCACTGATTTATAATTAAGTTACTGATCCATGCGTTGGTGTAAAACGACTCTACAATGTAAGTGCAGCAATAACCCAGAAGTAAAGCTTTAAATAACAATTGTCAAGTGAGAAGATATATATAGAATATATCAAACTAATAGTGTTCATCCATCTTTCAAAACAAGTTAAATGTGCCTGTTTCCTCTGGAAAAAAAATCTGTGTTTGCTCATTGAACGTTTTATTTTCATTACATTTGAACCTTTCAGCAGAAATAAAATACACAATCAAAGTAGGATGGTTGTTTTGATCAGTTTTCAGGCATTTCTACATTAGAAGAAAAGAAAATGCATTAAGATTCACAGAGACATTTGTGCTGGTGACCACTGGGAAGAAGCAATATAAACTGAGGGGAACGTGTAATCAGGAATGACAGCTCAAGCACAGATCTGATTAAACAGATAGCGTAGAACAGGCTTCGAAAGAAAGGAAGGAGTCCTGACATTTGGGATATTTATAGGGAGTTTGGACAGGGAATTATAAACCAGCAGGAGGGAGCAAGCTGTGTGAGCCATGTGAGAGTAAACAGGGTGGATCCTGAGCGCTGTGACTCACTCTGGAACCTCACACCCAGTCTGCTCCAGAGCAGCTGACCTGAAATAGGGAATAGTCCTCTCTAAACAAGGCTTTCAGGGCTATGGCCAGCTTTTCCTTGGAGCAATTGTGAAACACCCAACAAAAATGCTGAGCTTGCATTCACAGCTTGGAAGAGCTTGGTATCTGGTGAGGTTGGGGTGGAACACAGAATGTCTCACCCACCTCCAGCTGGAAGTCTGGGAGGCTGAGCCCTTGCCCTGAGAGCTGCAGCACTTCAGCAGAGCCCAGCAGAGGAGGAGCCATCACATCCTCAGCAATGCTGTGTTTTCAAAGTTCTGCACAAACCCACTCACACCCAACCCCTGGCACAGCTGTAAACCAGCCCCTTCCTCCAGGCTTGTCCAGATACAAATACAGATGTTTTGTGCTCAGAGACCGAGAAGGGTCATCACTCATTTACACCCTAAATGTGTCAGGTGTGCCTGGGTTTTCCCAGCACAGCTTTGGGGAACTCCCCTTTAACCTCACTGAACTCAGACATTTTCACACCAGACACTCTTGGGATTGTTCTAAACAAAGGTGGGGCTCAGGCCACCCCTGGGAGCAGCAAACGGGAACAGCAATGATCTGGGGATGCAAACCCGCTGTGTCCCCCAGTATAACACCACTCAGATGCAAATGTTCATCCAACTGAGTGTTTGTCCACATTGTTTCCTGTACTTGTGACCCACGGACATTTGTTTACAGAGCTTCAAACATCCAGGGAGGAAGAAAAATCATCTCTCTTGTTCTTCACCCACAGACACCTTTAGTGTAAGAGAACCTAAGCAGTCAGACTGAATCCATCAGTGATATCCCAAATTCTGGAATGAATTAATTCCTATAAAATACAGGGAATACATCTGAGGGTGACCATTCTGAGTAATGTACAACTGCTCATCCCACTACTGGGTTGAATAAATATTTTGAATAAATAGTTTTGAATAAGTAATTCAGAGACTTATCTGTCTTTCAGAACAGCAGAAGCTTTGGGTCATCACTGGCAGCAGGAGACCTGAAAGGTAAACAGATTTGGTTGTTCAAAAAGCATATTAAACATATTTTCCATGAGGAATTCCACAGGAAACTGAACTGTTCTCTGTCAGAGCTTCCTGGACACTGCTTGGCATCATCTGCAAACGACTCCATTATCACAGCTCTGGGTCAGACAGGAACACAGAGAATCACAGCCATGAGAGTTTGAAGAAGTGTTGCTCCTAAAGCAATTAATTATCTTAAATACTTCCAAGCTTTTGTGAACAGATGTAACCTCATAAAGAACCCTTCATCCTCAAGTTTCGCAGCTCACTGTATCTTCACATTCATTGCTGACACTACTGCATTTCCTTCTGGATCCTTTAAAGACATCTCATTTATCTTTATTGGATTTCTTTTCACTTGGTTTTAAAGTTAAGCCATGCAGGAGAAGTTAAGCTGTAGCAGAGGAAAAGTAATCAGTGCATAAAGTCTGAATCTTAACAAAGGGTGTCCCAGCTTGCTGAAAATGCAGAATACTGTGAAGAAAAATGTGCTCAAGAGGCTGCCTCAAACAGGGCTCTCTGTGGGTGCTGTCACAGTGAAAGAGCTGGGGAGACTCTGCACTTCAGGAACCTGACTCTTGATCACCTGTAAGAGTGAGCCAAGGCTGGTACCAGTGCACGAAGTAACGAATGAGGAGAAAGAAGAGCGTTGGTTTTGAAGCACCAGAAGTGATTGTTGCTGCAGCAGGAGCCGTGACCATGGGCTGACTGCTGGGCATCAGAAGAGCAGAGGTGAGGTCGAGGCTGGGAGAGCAGACACATGGAATCCCAACAGGGATTTATTCAACAAAATCATTGCCTACAAATGTACATGAGCACAACTGGAGGCCAAAGGAAAAGGCCTCACTGAGCTGGGCACTTCAGAAACACAATGATGCCTTTATGGATTCAATACAGCACACGTGGAAGGGATCATTATCCAGCTCCTGGAATCACAGCATGCACGTACACTCATTTGGAATAAATCACCAGTAAAGAAGACAAAGGCAGTCTTTCTCCTCCCTGGGTAACAAACAACACAGTGCTGGACTTGTAAAGCAAAGCCCTTTTTCACCAGCACTCTTCTCTTACGCTTTTCCTCTATTGCCATGCCTCATATAATTTTGGACACAGAACTACAACAAGATTCACCTGCACCTTTGACTCCTCTTGCAGCTCACACTGAGTGCTCTCTGTAGACGTGGCACAGACCCTTCACCAAGCGAGTGCAGAAAGCAGATTTATCAAACCCTTTGAACCCTACGAGGAGTCCTGGCGTGAATGACACACAGTGACTGGCCCAGAGACTTTCCCCTGCAGGGGCTGAGCAGGCTGGCTGAGCTCCATCAGGATCAGCACTGCCCGTGCATCCCCAGCACCGACGGGATCTGCGCGCGGTGAATCAAACGGCGCCGGGAAATCACCCCCAGTTTGCATTCTGATCTGCAAACAAGCTGCAGCTCACGGCTCCCCTCTGCCACTTGCACTGCTGGAGCAGATCCATCAAAGCACCAACTGGTGAGTGCTGGTTGCTCCCCCTCTCCCCTCCCCTGTAAATCTCTCCCCTGAATTATGGGAGGCTTCACATTTAAGAGAGCCAATTAGAAAATATGGATGCTCAAGGTACACTCGTGCTGCTTACCTAAAATTGATTAAGGGCTGGAGCAAATAACTCCTCCATCATCTGTCCCAGGGGTGCAAATATAGACACTGCCAAATGTTTGGTTTTACTTCTACCACTACATTAAAACAGCAGAGCTCATAAACAGCACTTTGGGGAATACGGGCTCAGCTGCAGGGCTTTGAATCTGCTGTGATATACTGACATTATTTGAAGTTTATCTTTATTGAGCTTCAAGTATGATATGGTAAAAGGGAAAAAAAAAAAAAAAAGTAGTAAAACTTCCATGAAATGAGTTACAGATGCAGCTGCTTTAACAGAGATTGCAAACTCATGCAGTTATCCCACATGGTGCTGTTCAGTGTGTACAACCTGCGCGCCAGCACTCCCAGGAACAGAGGGAAGGGGGCACAGCTCGAGAGGAAGGCACCCCCCAAGGAGACACGTCGTCATCCTGCATCATGAGGGCTTTTTGGCTGGTCCCCATCATGACTCACATTTTAGCAGCTCTTTTGATGCCATTACAATAACTCCTACAGTCCCCCAAGCTCAGCTGGACCCGTGGGTCACCGTGGCTGCAATAACTTCCCTGGAATCACAGTGGGACTGTGTGTGACTGACTGCAGCGACAGGCTGGCTAAGGCTTCCTTTTCCAATTATTTCTCTAATCCACCTGTGATCTGTTTGTGAGCATGAATCCATCTCATACTATACACACCTGCAATTTCTTATCACTGATGCTGGACTCTGTTGCCACAGTTTCAATTTACACTTCAATATCACAAGAAAGAGATGGGAGGACGTGTCTGGCCCTGACCAGCATCTCAATGTTCTGGATTACAAAACTGCCTCCCCAGAACTGAAGAACTCACTTGTGGTGCCCTGGCTTCGTGTAAAACTGGGTAAGGAAAAGATATTTGGAATCACTGACTAAAATAAATGTTAACACACTGATGAATCAAAAAGTTCAGATCTCTGGTTTAGGCTAAATATATCTATTTTTTTCTCTTGGCAATATTCAGTCTCACACTTATCAATGTGACACTGAATATTTTCAGAAGAAAATGGCAAATAAAATTATGAACAAGACGTCAATAAATCAAGCAAAATAATACAGTTTTAAAGCCTCCATCTGCTGTATAACTTACAATTAATGTGTTTTCAAATTGTGCTGGGATTAAATTTATATCTATTGAGAAAGTCTCGTGTAAAAATGTTCTCCACTCCCAAACTGAAATATTAGAACAAGTGCTAATAACAAAATCTCCTCCAAACCTAATTTCTAACAGCCCCCTTTAAATTAACTTCTATTTCCTGATATCCTGAAGAGTTTCACTTCTACACATTTAAATTGGGAAAAGCAGCTCCTTGAACACGACCCTGTCCCACACTGAGGGACACAGAGGAAACAGCTCCCACCAGGAAGTCTCTGTTTCTGCTTCAAACCCACATTTTACTTTTCACCCTACATATTTTAGAACTGCAGGTTTTCACCAGCCTTGGCTCCCCAAGAGCCTGGAAGGCTCATCCCCAGAGCAAAGGCAGGTGAGCTGGGACAGCCTTGGTCTGCAGCAGCCTGGGGAAGGAGCACAGGGAATTCTGGAAAACAGAGACACTTAAGCCAAGGACAGTCATCATCCAGGCTGTGTGATGGCATCCCACAGGCACAAGGTGCAGTAAAATCAGGCTCACTGTGTGTGTTTGGTTTGTTCTGGACTCCAGGGTTCCTCTGACTGCCTTAAATCCACCTGGCTTGGATGCCATGCCCAGGTTCCAGGGTGAGCATCAAATACTGCCCCCTGTTTGATAGACATTAAAGAACCAGCATTAAAATCTCTCTGAAAATGAAATGCAGCAATGCCAGGAGGCAAATGGACCTCTCGGCCACTCCTGAGTTAATCTGGGCTTTCACAACACCATTTAAGCTGTCTGGGGGAAATAATTGAGTGGAAATCTGTTTAAAGTACTGCACTTTGATTTTATCTAGGAATACAGATAATCAATCTCTGGGCTGAAAGCTGTGGATTACAAAATGTACCAGAGCAAATGGGAATTTTATTGGCTCCGAAATAAACATGAAGGGGCAAGCACAGAGATGACCTTGTGGTGGATGGATGGCAGGGAGGGAGGAAAGGCAGCCAGCCCCGCTCTTTAATAATCCACTGCATCTTCTCAAGGAGGAATCCCAGCTTCTAAAATGTGAGCCAGCCCCAAAAGGGGTGAGTACAGTAATTCCCTGTGGTTTGGACAACACTCCCAGTACAGGGGGGGATTCTTGGGGTGTCCTGTGCTGGGCCAAGAGCTGGACTTGGATGGCCCTTGGGGGTCCCTTCCCACTCAGCAGATTCTGTGATTCTGACACAAGGAGCCCGTTTTCCCCTGCAGAGCTGATGCTCTGTTACCCCCTTTCCTGCCTCCCACCCTCCAGGATGCTGCTTCCAACCACCCCCTGCAGCTGGCACAGACAACGTGCCTGGGACAGGCCCAGCCAAACCAGCGATGGTTTCCCCTGGAACAGCAGGTTCCAGGAGAGCTCATTCCATCAGGCTCACACATATTCCCTCCCATGCACGTTACTCCACTCTACACACACCCCAGCACGTGACAAACTGTTTGTGAGCTTCAGTATTCAAATCTGTTCAACACTAAAAAGGCTTTTGAAAATCTTTCCCCTCCTCAAAAAATTTCTAAGCCACGTTGGGCTTTTTTTGTGAAATAGCTTTTTCCTCCCTTTTCAGTGTAATACAATATGTTATTCAAGAGCCAGAGAGTTGTCAGTTTTTATGTTATGATAATCTTCTCAAGCATCCAGTTCTATTCTGCTTCTTCCCTTCGTGCTGTCACTCACATTCCAGCCTGTCACAAAAGAAAATGGCTGAATACATTAATTACAACTTGTTAGTCCTCCATATAGTTAATGCTATTGAGGAAATCAAATCACTTGGAAAATAGCTAAAGAGAAACAGTTGCTGGTATTGCAGAATCTTTATGTGTCGCACTTCAAAGCTGGAGCTTTGCAAGACAACAAAAATGATTATTATGGAGAATGAGAAAATCAAATACAACTTGATCCTCTACCCTTGGACTGTTTTCTGAATGCATTACAATGTATGTTTTCTATCCTGGCAAGAGCAGTTGAAAACTTTTCACATATTACCTTCTTTCATGGTCTAATCACAAATACCAGTTCAGAAATTACAGGATAAAAACTTTCTGAAGCTAGGAAGAGATCCAAGTCCCCACTCACACAAACATCCCAGACAACAATGATGGCTCCGTTAATGTGAATAAAAGATAATTCTGTTGGGTCTGAGAAGACAAGTTGCCCTGGGGTAGGCAAAGGAGGTGTTGATGTAACCCTGAGTAAGGCTCATCAGCCTGACTCCTGTGGCTCTGGGCAGTGCTAGAGCTGGATTTGGAACTGGAAAACTCCAATTGGAGTTAAACATACACATCACTTCTCTTAAAAATAAAGAATTAACTTCTAATCTGGGACCCTACAGTATGGGGATCGTTGTTGAGCACAAAGTCCTGACAGCCCATTAGATGTCCATGGGAGTGAAAAGGGGCTAAGACCAAGTTTTCCATGGGGTCCAGCCAGAGAAGGTGGGTGTTTCCTGCAGATGTGTGTCCTCAGAGCAGCCCTTGGGACTGAGCTGCCACAGCAGGGAGGGGACAGTCCCGCTGTCCCTGCACCAAAGTGCCCTTTGGGTGACAGCTCTCCTCCCTTCAGCTCTCCCAACCACAGCACTGCTGTACTTGGACTCCCCACCTTCTTCCTCACTCCTGCTTCTACTACAGCACAGCCACCTCAGGATGATGAGAAACAAAAGCAGAATAACAATGGACTGGAAGCAAACAGCTTCCCAGATTCCTGCTAGATCCAGGGGAGCCTTCACACTGGTAATATTGTGGAAAAAACAAAGGCATAGCTGGCCCCAGAGCTGAAAGTCTTCACTGAATAACTTAGAAGCCAGGAATTGCCAAAAGTCACCTGACAGGTCAATGGCAGCTGGAGAAAGCCCTCAGCTCCTGGGTGAGAAAAGTTAACATGAACTTATAGCAGGTTCACTGTATCCCAGGCCAGATTTATTGGAAACATTGGCAGCAGCAAGAATTAAACAACTCCATGACTGGAGTCCAGCCCTCCCCCCTGCTCAGGAGGGCTGTTCTGGGTGAACAGGACAGGGGAAATCACTGGGTAAGCTGGCACCAAAATGTATTGCCCAATTTAATGGAGCAGATGTCAAATGGCCATTAGCATTACAATGATTAGTAAACTGAAATTACGTCTTATGGGTTTACTGCCTTAGATTAAGCATTAACCTGCCTTAATTAAACTGCATCTCAGTAATTGATTTCACAGTGCTGAACTGTAAATAACAAATTGCAGATGATCTGGGTTTTTATCTGGCAAGATAATGTAAATCAGCCTTAACACATTGCATTACCTCCTTGTCTCCATCCCTTCTACAAGCCTTGTTCTCTCTGCTGCTTTTACCTGCACACACAACCTCCTGTGACTTACACATGCACTTAATCACTTCTGCTTTTTCCTCCTGAGCTGATGACAGAGCTGGGCACTTGTAGGGTAGGCAGTACTCAGTGTCTGATGGTTGTATCTGGTGCCTTCTCCTCCCACTGTGAATTCCTCATGTGTGCAGATCCTCAGCTATTTGTTCCACTCCCAAACAGCTCACACAGCCCTGCAGTGACCGAGTGTGCCCCACAGGATGGGCCTGGGGAGTGAACCAGCCATGGCAAAGCAGCCCTTATACAGCATGGGCTTCTCCCAGCTCTTCCTGCTCTGGGCAACAACCATTTCAATAGAATAACAACAGTTACACCAGTTTCATTTGCTCTTGGCTACACTGTTCAACATCCAGTATATTCAAGGGGAACAATCAGTGCAACCAAGCACTGATCAATTCACTGTCCTGATGCACATCCAGTTCTTCCCTAAGGAAGGGACTGACACCCCTGGTTGTCAATTATTGCCTTTCAAAATAAGGATCAAGAGCAAAACCAGAAGCTTGGGGCAGGAGGGCAAGGAAGAAGGAGAGTGAACTGCTCTCAGTTCAGACTGAGAAGCTGAACAGTGAAGACCAAAGAACCACCCACCTTCAATCAGCACGAGAACAGGACAGGAGGCTGGAGAGGGAGCAAACTGGAAAGGAAAAATAAAAAAGAAGAGCTAAAGAGCTCCAATGAGAAAGGGGTCTTGGGAAGCTGGAGGACAAACAGGAACTGAAGTACTAATACAGCTGCTGAACGTGGAGGTGGGAAAGCAGCTCTACACTAAAGGCCCTGAGGAGCTGCCACTGTCAGCTGATGGGGATTCAAAGGATGATCATGAGGACAAGTGGGCCAGGGAAAGCTGGAAATTAAAGGCTATGGCACGATGTGTGCAGCACATCAGAGGTTTGGGGGGGCTGCACAGACACCCCAGGCTCACCCTGCCTGCAGCCCTGCCCTGCTTTAGGCACTCTGGTGCCCGTGGGCTGCAGGCACCACACTGATGGTGAACCTGAAATTCAGGGACTGCAGAACCAACTGCAAGCATCATCTCACATTTTAGGTTAGAATTTACAAAAAGGGTGAAAAGCCATAAACCATCAGGTAAACCTTAAGTGCCTCATACATCTCTTTTCCCAGAGAAGCCATTAACCCCCTGAGCCCCAAGGGCACCACATTCTTCCTTGCAAGGGCTCTGTATGTCCCCTGGCATTCCCCTTTGCCCTCCAGAGGAGCTGTCAGTCCTGGCACAGCTCAGTGCAACCCAGAACAGCAGGTTGAAAAATTGTGTGTTATCCATCAGGCAAAGGAACCCCTCCCCACCTGCCAAACCATTCTGCCAAAGCAGCTCACATGAAGAGCAAGCTGAGAGATGGACTGGGGAGGGGGAAACTCTCCCCAGGAAACACAGCTTTGTTGGGAGGATTGGTTGAAAAATCACATACACCTACATTTCACATGCAACTTGTGTCCCTGAGGTTTATTTCTGATAAAGGCACTCCTGTACAAACAGTGAGGCAGCTTCAGCAAGAGGCAGAGCTATCAGAGCTCCCTAAACTCTTGTGATAGCCCAGGCATGAACTGACTGCATCCATCTAGAATATGAGCTTAGAACAACACCCTAATTATTCATGGGCTATTAGTGTTCCTTTTCCCTGCTGCACAAGACACAAAGAAAGCCTCAGAATCCCATTTTTCTTCACTTGCAAATAGCAGGAGCAGAATGGAGCAAATTATTCCAAAAAGCACCTCTGTGCAAGTGACAGCACCAACAAAACCCCGTTACCAGACCCCAAACCACATGTTCCTCATAACACAGAAACAGCAGAACCCACCTCCTGCTGCAGCCTGTTGGTGAAAGCACGGCAATGTTTTCATTCTTTTTTACCCCTTAAATGATTTACAGCTGCATCATTCCAAGCCTTTCCACCGTGTTTGCTCCTGAGCTCGCACTGAATTCCTCAGTGTCACGTTTTTAACAGCTGGTTATTACACACCACTGCAACGATTCCCAGTCAGGAGACAAAACACGGGAGCAGCAAGGGGAAGGGCAGAGCATTCCAAGAAGCTGCTGCAGGAATCCCACCACTGCAGAGCAGCACATGGCACCAAACCCTGCTGCCTGGGCTCCACGGCAGATTTTGGGTTTAGTCATATGAGTTACATCGTGTTAGCAGAGTTTGTCAGCAGTTGTTTCAGTCATGAGTCCTGGGGGGGAAAAAAACCCAAACCTAGAACATCACCAAAGCTCCCCCTTCCTCCAGGTATGCAGTGGAACCCAGAGGCTGCTGTTTCCCCTCTTGCTGCAGGTGGTTTGAGACCCACCCAGCTGGACTCCCCAGGCATTGACTGCTCTCCCGGTGGCAAACAGCAATAACCAGACTGAACTAAGTGTTATTAACAGTAGTTTTTCTAAGATCTCCATTAAAATGCACACTTGTTACTGCCTGTTACAGGAGCTGTCCCCAGGGCTGTGCCAGCAGCCCATGTCACCTGTGCAGGTGGTGGCCAGGACAGCAGGAGGCACAGCAGCCCAGGGAAGGAGGGCTGAGGTGGGCAAGGAAAGACAGGCACCATAGAGAAGCCAAAATATCATCCCCTGTGCCTGTTGACACTGCTCCCTTGCACCAGGCTCCATCCAAACCTGACAGGGGACACCTCGACTGGATTTGCTGGAAATCAGCAGCTGTGGAACAATGCAGCTGCTGCCACCAGCACGCAGGGGATCCTCAAGGCAAGAGCCAGAACAGATGGAGGAGAAAAACCACTTGCAGATACTCAGAGGTTCTGCAGCACAACTGGCAGCAGGAGGAGATGAGAGCTGAGCTGCAGAGCTGCCACAGCAGCCAGGGGGTCACACCCAGAGCCCCAGGGCTGACACGAGCTGAGCCCACACTGCCACCCCTGCAGACCCAGCTGAGCTCAACTGCTCGGGGTTTGTCAAGCACAAACCCAATTACCTTTGTTTATTGAATTGTACTAAGGCACAGGTCTATGCAGCTTAAGACAAACCATCCCTTATTAAATTGTCCCAAGATTAATTGCCATTGCAGAAGCATGCACTTCCTCCAGCTTCAGAAGTACAATGAGTGTCTCATCCTGCAAGAAATGAGGATGAATTGAGTAGGAAAAAAAAAAACCCTTTTAAGTTATAGCGTGGATTCCATCCAGCACTGCAGTGTGGGGAAGGAGGTGCTGAGCAAATTAGGGAAAGGAAGCAGTGAAGGCAGCAAGCAGATCCACATGTTGGTCACTGTGGCTGAGACTTGTCCTGCACGATGGCTGAAGCATCATCTGCTGGGTCACAGAGCAAGGCTGGAGCAGAATCCCACTACCAGAGTTTTAGGAAACATCAGGTGTTGTTCTTCCTCCTGTGCTGCCCTTTTGTTCCCAAACTGTTGGCCAAATGGCAGAGGGCTGTTGAATGCTCTCTCCGTGCTACTTGTACCTCAAACAGAATTTCCCTAAAAAAAAAAACTAAGCAGGCTTCCCAAGTGACTCCATGAGCCACTCCTTGTCCACCACTGCACATTTCCTCACAGCAGCCCCTTTCCCCCCCAGAGACCTTCTGTGTGCAAAGAGGAGCCCTCTGTGCAGTGCAAGCACCGTGTCAGACACAGCTGCTGACAGGGTGACAAGGTCAGCAGGATGGAGGGGGAGAACACACAGAGATCTTTGCTCTCTGAGTGAAGTACAGAGACAGCCTAAGGACACCTCAGTGGATGGCTGCTCTCCCAGCAGGAGCTTCACACTGTGGTGAAAAACCACCTGAGAAATGGCCCTGGTAGACTGAGATCCTACCCTGCAATGAGATATTCCTACCACTGGGCTGCTGCTGCTGAGCATTCTGTCCTGCTGGTTATTTCTAGGATGCCTCTCTGGGATCTTCCCCCAGTCCCTTTCCTGTACTTGCAGTAGAATCAGCTCCCTGTGCCCAGTGGCTGTGCACACTGTGCTCAGTGATGGCAAATGTCCACCTGCAATTACTGCCATCACACCATGGAGTGACACACAAAGCGATGTTTTAATGAGCTGTCATTGTCTAAAGTCCTGAAATATTCAGACACTCCTTTCCCTGAGCTGGTGCTGCAGGACATCAGCAGGTGCACAGGGGGGATCCAGGTGCCCCCACTTGGCTGCTGCCCATCACAAACACCAGGCTCAGCTGCCCTCACCCACCTCAGTCCCTGAGTGACTGGGACCTTCTCTCTCACTTCAGAGAACTCAGATTTTGGCCCTTGTTCCCACTGGTGGCAGTTCCAGAGGTGCAGAGCAGCAGGGGGACCCTGCCCTGGGCTTCCCCGAGTGCCAGTGAAACTCAGAGCTTCTGTCATCCCTGAGATGGCAGGGCCTGGCTCTCTGTGCTCTCTGCTCAGCTCCTCTGAGCAATCAGGCCTCCTCCCTGCTCACATGTCTTTGTCATCTGCCATTTCCCAGCTGAGCACGTGCTCATGGTGCAGCTCTGCATCGTTTGTTCTGCTCTGAACTTCAGTAGGGTCGTTATTTCATCCCACAATACACGGGTCTTGTCATTTCTAATGAGTAAACATCAAATGCAGCTTGCAGCACAAACAGGGGCTGATCCTCAGGTGCTGGGAGGCTGAACTTGCTGCCTGCACCCATTTAGACCCACTGCCAACCCAGCAGACATGCCTGGCTCATCGTGCTGTGATTCACAGACCAGCAGAGTCGATGGCAGAAGTCTCTCTCAGATACTTAAGGGATGTGTATTTACCACTTAATAGTTTCAGTAGAAGGCTCAGGAGAGTGGAAACGTCATTGGGGAGCTGCCTGGGACAGAATTAATCTTGCTAACAGCACATCTGGGCGAGAGCCAGAGGGCAGTTTAATGGGAAATGAAATCCACAGGTAACATTCAGTGCACTGGGCCCTGCAAGGATGTGCAGAGTCACAGCTCCAGCACCCCTCCATCCCCAGAGCACTGGGATCTACTCATCAAAGACAGATGAGGGAGAAAGTGCTGCTAACCCAGCACAGTGAGGCTCAGTTCAGATGGAAACTGGAAAACACCAACATGAAGTTGTGATGATTTATGTTTGTCAGCAGCACCAAGAAACTCCAGTGAAACCTGCCTTTGGCACGACAGAAGGCAACTGGGGACTGTGTCTTTAAAATGCCTTTTGAGTGATTTTAAGTCATATATCAAGATGCTTTTGTTTATATCTTCACATCAATCATTCACAAGGGCAGATTTACCTGCCATTATATATGCAGATGTGGAGGACAAAGAGCTCCAAAAAAATTAAACCTCCACAGATGAAACACTTTGATTGGAAGAGTTTGCATCTCTTGTTTGTTTTTAATTAGAAATCTGGATTGTCAGTGCATAATATCCTGTTGCCATCCCTCCACAGAATAATAAACACAGTCTTCTTGCTATAACTAAGAGAAAACCACGTGGACTAAAACTGGTTATCTGAGCATTCTGAACTCACAGCCAGAGGTTCCTGCTCTCACCCATTTTACATCATCCATTATTCAGTCAAACTCCCACTGCAGTCAATAATTGGTTTCACTTAAGGAGTGAAAGAGCTCATAGTGCTGATCTCATCCATTCATGTCTTTCCTTTCACCTCAGCAGATCCCACTAAATTCCAACATCTTCCCACCACTGTGCTGATGCTCCTGGAGCAATTTACACCAGACAGAAGGGACACAAAACATGATTAAACCCCAAGGCTGCTGTTCCAGCCTTGCTTTGAGTCACTACAAATGATTATCAGTTATAATTATCTGCAGGGTTCACTGTTGATTTTAAGGGTTGCACATCCGAGACATTACTGCCCCATCATCCCAGAGAAGAGACTCCCAGCTTGTGCCAAATCTGCCACTGCCCTCAAACTGATCAGGACCAGAACTGAAAAAATTCATCCAGCAAAATTACTGGATTCACAGACCAAGAAAAGTGAGATTTGCTTGCACAAACTTGAAGAAAAGCTCTAATAAAAATGGAAGAATCCAGAAAGGTCATCTGGGAGCTGAGTGTCTTTCCAGTATCCAGCACGACAAGCAAATTGTGTTTCCAACCCACACTGGCATTACCACCTGCAAACTACTCTGCACTTCATCATAATTCATCATTTAGGATACTGGATGTTTTAATTAGCTCTTCTCTGTTCCTACAGAGAAATTCCTACCACAAGTAAAAATCTTTAGAATTATTGGCAAGTTAAAGAAAGGTAGAAAATAACTCATTGGGAGGTTTTTCTTTTTTTTTTTTTTTTTCTTTTTTCAAGTCATTAAATGATTGAGATGATAAAAGAAGGAAGAATCTGACAGATTAAATGGTTCTTGAGGAGACCTGTCAGCTTCAATAATTTCAAAGCATTAGAACTGTCAAGCTTCCAAAACAGAAAAGACTGTATCTATAGAAAACAAGGTTCTCCTAATTGGCATGCGTGAAAACCCAAACTGGGGCTAAAACTCCCATTAAAGGCTTTTGCTGATTACAGATATTTGAAAGCAACTCCATCTGTGAAGCTGGAAAAACGGTCAGTTCTGACTATTCCTTGCATGGACACCCCAGCAGCCCCAGCTGGGATCAGCTCTCAGCCCAGGAGGGCTGGGGGTTGTTGTGCCCATTTTACCCCACTCTGTCATCCCAGTTTTACCCCACTCTGTCATCCCACTTTTACCCCACTCTGTCATCCCACTTTTACCCCACTCTGTCATCCCACTTTTACCCCACTCTGTCATCCCACTTTTACCCCACTCTGTCATCCCACTTTTACCCCACTCTGTCATCCCAGTACCTTCCCATCACCTTGTTAGAACTTGGTTCCTGCTGGGGCACATCAACAGTTCAGGAAATTCAGCCCAAACAAACCAAGCCTGCATGGAATATCCATGGCCATTTCTCTACAAAATTGTTATTGGATGAAAGGGAGCTTTGATAGAGAATTGGTAACAATGCTGTTACTCAAAAGGTGAAACTATTGGCCAAATTAATTGTTTCTAAGAGAAAGAGCAAGAGAAATACCAGTTTGGGCTGGAGATGCCCATGTTCTGCTGCCTGAGATAAAAATGTAACATCTGATCTCAAAACAACATGTAACAGGCCCAGTTCTGTTTGTCCAGCCCAGTGTAAACAGGCAATGACTGCAGTGATTCCACCCCCTCATTCCTGGCACTGGCAGACTCCAAGCAGGAGCTTCCTTGGCTTTTCCCAGCACAGGCTCTGAACCACCAGTCCCAAGCAGAGTTTTATCCCCCAGACTTTCATTACAGCTCCATCACACCAGTTTCATGCTCTGGCTCCACTGCACCTGGGTTCATGATCCAGGGAGTGCATCAAATCCCACACACCCAGTTAAACACAGAGTGACTGCTGGCTCCAAAATACACCCACCTGAGCAACGAGACTCCCACGTGGCTTTCTCTGAGCCACTGTCATTCCCAGAACACCACCAGGTCACACAGCCACGAGAGGGATTTCATTTGTCATGTCTGCACTTCCCAAACCTGACTTTCATGGAGAAGTGCATCCCACAATGCATGTCAGCCTTTATTAATCTGATTTTCCTCTTCCTCTCCAAAGACATTTAATGCTTTAGTAATGATCAATATTCTTGCTCTGATGATAAACAGAGACAAATGAGGCTGTGCAGCCTGGCTGGGATTTGTAATTACCACCTCCATAGGCCTCCAATTCCAGCTGATGGGAAGGTGACAGGAGCTGCCTGGGGGCTCTGACAGAGATGCATTTGCAGTGGGCACTTGGCTTGCAGCTGTCAGGGGCTAATTTCCTCCACCACATCCAGTCCACTGTTCCCAGCACAGTCCAGCGTGTCTGTATTAAACAGGAGCACCCTGACACCCCTCCTAATGGAATTACTGAGGAGATAGTTCAGGGGCCCATCAGCTGCCATCTCACCCAGCCACCCAGGGCTTCAGTTCACTGGCGTGGGTTTGTGTGGGACAATGTGGTATCGGTTCATCAGCATCCAGAGCAGGGGTGGCTGTGGCAGAAGAAAGCAGGGCTGGGGGTTTGCTTCATTCCCAGCACCTTCCCTGGGGGCTGGACAGGCTTCAGGCAGCAAAATGCACCAGCTGTGGGCTGTGATGTGCCACCTGCTCTGGGACAGGGACAGCACTGCAGTCCTGGCCATGACTCCGTTCCCTGGCTGCTGATCCACTGAGGGAAGGTGTCCCTGGCCCTGGGACAGGGGGTGGAACAAGAGGAGCTTTAAGGTCCATTCCAACCTAAATAGTTCTGATTCTACGAACAGAACAAAACTGGGATGTGGGAGAGGGAAGGACTCAAAAGACTTCAGCACCTCCAGGGAGAACAAGCCAGAGCCAAGTGTCTGCTGGGTTTGGATGATGTGAACTGAAAAATAGGGTTTCCTTCCCCAGTTTCATCTCAGGAAACAAAGCTCAGATGGAAAAATCAGGGGGCTGGTGGTGGATGCAGCAGGTGAGACACCCAGGATGGGGACCCTGGCCCTGTCCAGCACCACCCAAACAAAATGAGACTCTAAAAATCTCATTCCTGAAGCCACTGCACCCCCATCAGAAGGGAAAGATCCCTCTCATTGGCCGTCACTGGGTGATTGCAAGAAAGAACTTCAGCTTGCTGTGTACAGCAATGCACATCACTGGCTTCCAGCACTGCAGCAAACACAACTGGATTTCCTGTACCCATCTGTTTGTGCTCCCCCTTCCAGCAAAACACAGAGCCCCAGATAATTTGGGTTATTACAGCCCAATATCAGCATGTCATTCAGACAGGTGAGGTTTCTCTCAGCTCCCATGTGCTCAACCATTTCAAGGGTATTAAATGTAATTGTGGTTTCATTATCCTGATAAAACAAAGAGGAGATTCTGATGCCTTTGATCTTGTTTAGGAGCGATCAAAAATCATTGTTATTGTTATAAAGAAGCAAACATCTGTATTAGCAGATTTTCACTGAAATGATCCTGATTCTTTATGTATGCACACCAGAGTGCCAGCTTCAAAGGAACTCCACAAACTTACAGCAGCTAAAGATGCAGACTCGGATTTTTCTTTCATATTATAAACTGAATAGGACAGATAAAAGCTTTACTAACCTGGGGGTGCTCTCCCTCACAGTGCCAAAGGCTCCCTGACATACATAAGGGAGCCACATCCAGGACACCAAGAACAAACACAAGTTGATGCTCCTCTCCCAGATCACATAAGAGAATTTTAATTACATGGTAAGTCCCTGTTTCGAATCTGAGCTTAAAGAACTCAATTTTTGCACAATGACAGAATATACAAGTGTGATGATTCCCTAATGTCCAATCTTGCCTGGGATGGCCAAGGAAAGGTTAATAGTGGCAGACATGGCAATAGATTGAAATAAGAGTTATTATTCTCTGTTGATGAGACCTTAAGTGTAGGTGCAGAGCCACAAATCCAGCCCAGAAGGAGAAGGGGCTGCCTGTGTGAGGAGGCAGCAGGAACACCACACTCAGATCGATGGCTGCAGGTTTGTGTTGCAAAGATGCCACTTCCCTCCTGAAGAAAGGCCCATCCTGGGAGCACAATTACACTCTGAGACAGCTGTTTCCATCACACCTTAAAAGCATCCCGGGATTTGTGCTTCAGGAGCTGCTCCTGGGCCAGCTCCCGAGCTCTCTGCTGTGCACCACAGAAGGTGTCGTTTGGGGTTTGTGATTTTATCTGCAGGGCACAGGCAGCGCTGCAGAGGGGAAGGAGCTTCTGCAGATCTGAGCGTAAAAGACTCACACAGCAGCAGCAAAGCAGGCTGGAAACCCTCTCCCCCAGCCCCAGGAGTGCCTCCCAGCCCCACAGGCACCTGCCTCAGCCATGCTCAAGGAGCTAACCCGTAAATCCAGGGCACTGCAGTGCCAGGGAACCCGCCCTGAGCCACAGCCAGCACACATTTCCTCATCCCTCCTGGAGAGCAGCAGGGAGCCCCTTCCCACTGCCAGGCAGACACCACCATTGCCAGCACATGTCTTCATGATTTACCTCACTTCAGGTCCCCCCAGATCCCTCTGGCCCTGTCCCATCAGGTCCCACAGCCCTTTCTGGATGAGCTGTCCTGTCTGCTGAAGATGGTATCCCAGACCATTCCTGGGCTTTGGGACCTCCAAGGGACTCAGGTACAACGTGGATTGCCCTGGAGAGGCCATAGCAGGACAAAGGCAGGACACCACCACTGCTGACACCGCTGACATCCAGGGATTCCAGGGGTGCTGTTTGTGCTTTGCAAAGCAAACCCAGCCTCCAAGCAACACAACCCACACCCCAACCCTGCCCCGAGCACTGCCACGTGGAAGGGCTCTCAGAGAGGATCCTGCACCCCTGCACACACCCCCCACCCTCCTGTCCACTCCTGCTGAGCCTCAGCCACCAGCTCCCAGCAGCTTCTGGGCACCTGCAACACACACACTGCACCTCAGCCCTGGAAAATCAAAACATGCCCAAACATCCAGTACTTCCACCTAAATGTGATACATTTCCTGAGGAAAAAAATTAAGAGATTAAACGTAGGTAATTATTCAATTAACAACTGTTATGTATACAAGAGGACCTGATTTATGGGCAGCTGTTCATACAGGCAGCTGCTTTAATTGGACAATGTGCTCCTGGCTTCTCCCCAGACTTGGTGTTTAATTAATGTTAAACAGTTCAATACCCATTTAACCTACCAGCATATGGAGAATTTAACTAACACTGCAGAGGGAGGAGAGCTCGATTCATTTCTGCTTGTACTGTAGCAACAGAAAGGAGCTCTGAAGTGCTCTGAGGTGCAAACCTGTGAGGTGAAATGGATTCAACACCAGTAACATGCCCAGATCTCAAAAATACAGTGGCATCAACTTTGCTCTCACAAATTGTGTGCAGCCATCTCCCGTCCTTCTACAATTTCCAGAAATAAGAAAGGGGGGCAGAAGAAGCCCCACAACACCCCGTGGGCATCAGGACATGACAAGATCAGGCATCCTGCAAAGCCACTCAGGAAAAGAAGGGCAGAACCAAGGGGCAAAGCCAGGTGTCCCAGTTTCCAATGCACAGCACTAACTGCAGAAAGGCTCCTCTCTACTGCTGCTGACACAAACAAAAGTGTTCTGAAGTTCTGCTGCAGAGAATGTAAATTAATTCTGGTTCCATTTTTACAAGGTCAGTAAGTGTAAATACCTCCCCACACAGATCAAGGTACAAACTGAGGCGTTAAAGCACCAAAGCAACTTGTTCAAGGTCAGGCAGCAGGTCCCAGTTGGTCTGTGCCAGCTACTCAGTCCACTGGGACACTTTTGAACCCAACTCTTATTTGAAATTCAAAGCTCACAGAGCAGCATTTAATAATCCCATAAAGCATTTTGTTTCAACTGAGAACAAAGGTTTCAGAGGTACTTGCATTTGCTATGAATAAAATCTTAATGTCAAATTTCTTAAGTAAATAGCATCCTAACTAATATTCTCAGTAAGTGAAAATTAAACCTGACACTCAGCTCAAATACTCTGGTTTTAAATCTTCCCATTGCTAAACCTTCAAAAAAAGGGACATTCTGTTTGAAATCGTAAGTGATTTGTGTCCAGTGCATGATTAACTATCAGGGATTTATTTATTTGAGTTATGTGTGGCAGAGCAGACTCTCAGACTCACTGGGTCACACAGCCAAGACACAAAGAAAAAGCAAACTTTATCTCATGACAGTGGAGCCAGGGTGTGGGTCTGAGGCGCTCCTGCAGATGATGAAGATGATGTATCAATGAAGATGGGCAGGTCTGTAAGTAAAGGTTTGTTCATTCTGGCCACACTCCAAACCCTCTGGAAAAGCCAGTGCAGCCCCTGGACCTGTTCAGCCCCCCCTGGACCTGTTCAGCCCCCCCTGGACCTGTTCAGCCCCTGTGCCACAGCTCTGAAACCACCAGAGAGAGAAGCAAGGCTTGGGAAGGAGAGGTGAGAGATGACATCAGCACTGCTGAGACAGCTGGGCAAAAAGGCTTCCAGTCCATCACACCTGAGCCTGACAGTGCAGCTGCTGGTTCCATTCAGTTAAAGATGTTCCCCTTCCTGCAGTTCTGCCTGGCATTAAAATAAGCAGAACTAAACAAAGTCAACTTCTGAGCGAGTGTCGAGCGCAACGGCACAAACAAAGCAAACCTGCTGGCAAACCTCTGTAGTTATTTATTCATTCAAGTGCTGAAAAAACAATCATTTCCAGCTCAAATGGGCAAACACGACAGAGCTGAGCAGCAACACAGCACAGAGGGATCATCAAAGATTTGCTCTTCTGATCTACCATAAACTCCTCTAATAGAAACCTTCCACCTCAGTGCCTTCATGTGCAACAACACATTAAGCACTAAAACCCAGATTACAAAGGAAATACACTGTGTAAGACTTATTTTCCTCTCTCAAGCGCATCACCTTATTTTAAAAGGCATCTTTGCAGATGCACAGGATGGTGCTTTAAGTTTGAACTAGAAACGACCCCAGCTCAGGGGGTCCAAAACCAAACCACCACGAGACAAAATTGTTTTCATTTCAGGGTGAAAGAACATAAACAGGTTTGAATTCAGCTTCATTTGAACACCTCCTGCTGAATTGTCCTCTCCAGCAGCAGAAGCAAAAGCCAGTTTTCATCACCTTAGCAACAGGTCCAACAGCTCCAGCCTACTGGGGCTTATTTATGGCACCCTGGAAGCAGCAGCATCCCTGGATCCCAAACACCAGTTCCAAACACCAGGAATCCCTTTAAATGAGAAACAGGTTGACCTCAGTGACTCATCCATGCCTTCTGTCCTCACTGATGCTCTGAGCTCCCAGCAGCAGGAAGGATGGACCTGTTTCCCATGGAAAGGCAGGAGGTGCCACCTCTCTGTACGTGGGGACATCCACAGGCACTCCCACATTTTCTGCTCGTTGCAGGCCAGTTCCTCCCACACACAGCACACATTTCATTATCCCAGTCTGTCTTTAGGTTTAGACAGGTTTGATATAAAGAGCAGCCTGGATTAAAGATTAAATGCCACCCTGTAAGGCTGCCCTGGTACCTGAGAGTCCACCTGGGCAGTGCCCAAACACAAAGTAAGACCCCTCTGGACCTCTGAACTTACACAATACCCCAAATCCAACCATGAAGGCAGGCTGGCTTTGTCTGTTGCACCTACATTCTGATGCAGGGAAAATGGAAGAATTATGTGAGGAAAATGAGAAAGGAGAGACTTTTTCCTATATATATATAAAGTTTGTGTCACACTTGATGGCTTCTATGAACAAAAAATGTTCATAATATTGTGAGCCCGAGAAGAAATTTCCTTTTAGCTCCCTGCAAATGAGGCCAATTTCTTTCTTAGGCAGTTTTTGACAGGTTAATATTCATGCTCAGCTTATGTGAAAGCTGGGGATGTATAGCTTGTCAAGAGCCCTGACTTCTCAGGTTCCTCCCAAGCCAGACTGAAGCACCTGGGCAGGCACCTTCCTGTCCCCCAGCCCCTGACCAGGACAGTGAATTACCCAGGGGAGTGAGCAGAGGGTCCATCTCCTGCCTGGCCAGGTACAGCTGAGGTGCTGATGGGGGAAATGCCTGAATTTGGGTCAAATTGGGGGATTTCTGCCCCTGCACCAGAGGGGGATGTGAGCCAGACCTGCAGGAGCAGTGAGCACACTCCAAGCCCTGCCCAGGACCCTGCCCATGAGCAGAACAGCTCTGCTGTGCTGGGGGAGGAGCAGCCCCCTCCCTGCTCTGGGCATACACCACGGATTTCATTTCACATCTGGACAGGTCCCTGTGGCCAACATCGAGGTCCCAGCAGCATTTCTAGTTTGCTTCCTCATCTTGTTCACAGAAGTTCATCTTTCAACTTTTCCATCTCTTCCAACAGCATCTAAACTTCTCTCCCATTTTCTTTTCTATATTTTCATGCAGTAACAGGCAGACAGGTACATGAACCTGCTGGGGGCAACAATTATGTTCCCTGTAAACACACAGTTTGTTTGGCACAATATCCCCACAAACATGTTACAGTTTATAAATTCTCTGAAGTTTTGTCAATACAAACAGAGCAGCAGCTTATGGGGTTTTTATGAGTTGTTGGTCTTTCTTTAAACCCTTCATTTTCCCCTTTCTCCAGATTGTCTCTTCTATCCTAGTAGAAATGTAATAGAACTTTATAAAATACTTGCTGAATGCTGTTTAATACTAGACATAACAGGCCCAAATCAAGTTCTCCCCTGCTGTGCTCTTTACCATGGCACAGCAATGAGACTGTTCCATGCACTGGCCCTGGGATTACCCTGGAAACTGATAATCAAACTCTGACCAGTCCTCTCGCATTTATCTAGCTACTTACTTTAAAACTCCTTGAAAGCAGGTTGCCCAGAGAGGTTTTGGACTCTCCATCCCTGGAAGTGTCCAGGCTGGAAGGGGCTTGGAGCACCCTGGGCCGGTGGAAGGTGTCCCTGCCCGTGGTAGGGGGTGGAATGGGATGAGCTTTAAGGTCCCTTCCAGCCCAAACCATTCCAGGACTCTACAAAGATTTCACCTAAATAAGTTCTGATGATTTTTTCTTCCTGCAGGAGCAGGAGCTGCCATCCAAAGGGTCGCAAAAGGTTTCCCAGCAAAGACAACAGGGGTGCTGGACATAATCTGAGCTTTCCCAGCAGACACAGCACAGCCACAGCAGCTCCCTGCAGCCCAGCTGAGCTTCCTCTCCCACCACCTTCCACAGCTGGCTCTGAGTCTCAGTTCCTGCTCATCAGAGCAAACCCTGTGCAGCAGCACGAGGTGCTGTCCTGGACCAACACCCCTCTGCACCCAAACTTGTGGTGCTGGGACTGGCAGCACACAAAGAGGCACCAGCAGGCACAGACTCCGGGAGCAGGCACTGCAGTGAGATCCCCTCAAACCAATCCAGATTTAAAGCTTTGAAGGACAACAGCATTTCCTCCCATTAACCCATTCATCACAAGTTTTGAAGTAGCAATGCCCAGCACCAACAGAAACAGAGGAAAGTGCCTGGAGAGACAAGAACTGTTGTGTAAGACAGAGACACATCCCTTTGGTGTAACGCTTGACCTGCTGTGCCTGGACTGGTCAAAAACACCTACACTGGTTTCAGATCAAAGCTCCAAAGCTACTCAGCATGTAAGAAATATCATCTGTAAGAAGTATCATCTGCTCTTCCCGCTCTGATATCTTAGATCATCTTGTTCCTTGTCACACACATGACCAGAGCTACAGATTTCTTCTGTGGAGTTAATAAATGACCATTTTTCTGCGGCAGCCTCTGCCAAACTCTGTGTGTGTGTTCTACAGTGACAAAACAGGTCCCCAAGGCAGCCAGAGACTGGCTTGATGTCCTGAATGTTATGGATGGGGCCCGGTGGGAGGCTCAGAGCAGACAAGACAAATCAGATGCCAACCCCTGATGACCCCCCGGGACATCACGCAGGCGGTGATGATGATGATGATGATAATGATGATGACGAGGAGGAGGAGGATGGCAGAATTGATGCTGGGCAGCTACAGGCTGCAAACTTGTGCAGCACAGACAGGCCAACAGGAAAATGACAAATTGAACCAGAGAAACCCTTTACTCTCCAGGTGGAGTATGCAAAATAAGTACAGAGCTTCTCTGGCATTCAGGGACTTGATCAATCACTTTGCCAGGTGCCTTTTGCTTCTGCTTCATCTAAAGAGACATCCCATTATTTTTAGTTTTTTCTAGTTTGGTACATCTCTGCAATATGAGCTTCTAAGACCTGTAGTTTTTGGAGTTAGAATCATCTCTTAATCAGCTGAAGATAAAATCAGCTAGATTTCATAAAGTGCTCAGAGTATTTTGAAATTAATTACATTTTGCCCTTTTTGTTATTCTAGGAGATCTTTCAAAAGCTTCAGATAATCTGTGTCTCTTATCAAAATGACAAAAATTTTAGTGCTTTTCTGTGAGCTTCTGCCTTGTGACAGTGATCCAAAGGCATCTCACCCTTTGGGAAAAAAAAATTAATCAGTTTTTCACTCCTGCTTACAATAACAAAATAAGGAGTTGAATTCCAGCTAAGCTCTGCCTCACCAATGGAAACAAAGCTACACCACCTGAGACAGACACTAATTGTCACTTCACTTATTTACATCTATTTTCTATATATTTTGCTGATTTCTATGGCAGAAATCCCAGTTTTCTGGCAACCACTGAGTACTGGGTGGATGTATCAGCCTCGGTGCAGCAGTGAAGGAGCAGGGGTGGGATGAACCTGGAATGAACGGATGTCTGTGTGCGGAGTCAGAAATTAACATTAAATAAATCACATCTTCAGGAAGAAAAACACCAAACAGAGCAGCTGTTGCATTTTTAAACAACCCATAATCCCCACTAAATATTTCAGTTAATGAGTGTGTCTGTGATAATGAAGAGAGGCTGTTTGTTAGGAAATACATCTCTATTTTTAAAGGTTACCATTTTTAATTGTTTAGCTTTGTGCCTCCCCCGGTTCTTCCAAGCAACTAGTTTTGAAAGGTGGGGACTTTCAAGTTGCTCCTTTCTACTTAAAAAAAAAATCCTGTGTCACAGTAAAATTCCACAATGTTTGGTTGCAGCTTCCATGACTTTCCTCATATCACGATTTTCCTTTGCCATGAAAACAAGAAACTGAGGCACTTCCCGATTTATCATGCACATATGTGTGTTTAACTTTACATAACCTCATCCTCCCATCATCCTCCTTTTGCTCTGACTACAACAAACTGCTTATCTGCTCCCAGTGCAGGGGAATGTGAGCTCACTAATGAGGCCCCAGCGCTCAGCTGGAACACAGCCCTGGGCAACGACAGGACCCATCTTTCAGAGGAGGGAACCAGCAGATTTCAGCAGTGTTTACAAACATGTACATCTTCCCGTGGCAAGGGCTGGGAATTCACAGCCTGCCTGACAGAATCTGCCTGAAATCAGAGGATCCAGCACTACAATTTCTCCTCACTACAAGAAAAGGCATTGGAGAAAATGATGACTATTATTGTAACACCAGGAAACCCAATAAAAATGCGTATATCCACTACTGCTGGAAACTTTTATATTCCTATTAAACATTCTCCCCATTTTTATATGGCATTATTTGATATTAAGGCATAAAGGACGAGATTCTTCAGTTCTCAGGGATATTGGAGCCTGGGCAGGCTCTGTGGGCACTGCCCTGCTTTGCTCCTCTCTGTCACACAAGGACAGGGAAGGCACGACCTGCCTGAAGGAAAATGAATGTGGAAGGGGAAACTGGGAGCACCTTGGTTGCTCTGAGCAGGGAATCCAGTAAATCACAGTGAACCTGCTGGTCAGCTGTGGTGATTTCTGTAATTACCACATGCCAGAGAGCACAGGTGGAAAGTTCTGAGCAGCTATTAAAGTGTAACCACGCTGGATCCCCAACACCTCCCTTCCAAAAGGGGACAGTCCTTGCTGCAGGGCACTCTGTGTTCTACAGGCTGCAGATTTTCCTGCCACTTCCCAGCAGAACTGAAGGCACCCAAATCCTTCCAGAGTTTTGGATGCTCCAATTTAAAGTCAATGGATCAGCGAGAGACAGAAAATCTGCCACAAACAAAGCAGATTCTTAATTATTCAAACACCAGTGGTTTTGTTCCAATTAAATCAGCAGCTCAATAAATAGCTACTGAAGTCTGCAACAGGTCCCAGTTCTCACAATTTGCCTCCAGCCTCAGCTTCCATTTGTATTTCCACCCGATTACTCTCACTCAGAGATACTTAAATCTTCCTGCAGATCCAAAACCATTCAAAGCTCTGCAGAAGAAAAATAAAAGATGAGCTCAAGCGAGTTACATGTAAAAAGAAACAGGGAGGTAGAAAACTCTCCTAAAAAACTAAGCACGTGCTTGTTTTATAGCAGCTCGTTCCAGAATCCATTGCAAGGGACAAGACCAGGATCAATAACCCATCAGAGAAGATTGCCAGGGTGAGGGTGATAGCCCTGAGCTGCTGCAGGTACATGGACACGGTCACAGCTCCCTCACTGCTGCCTCACTCCCTTCCCAGGAAAGTCACACCCCTGCAGAAATCACCTCCACATGGGTTAATTATCCCACAGATCATTAGAGATGATCGTACAGTCAACACATTGTCACCTGAGCCCATCCTGGTTCTCCTCCCTCCAGCCAGGACTCTGCTCCCAAGAGCAGCAGGACACACTCAGTGCCCACCCAGGCAAAACATGCCAAACAAGCCTCATTTTCCTCACTGAAGAATCAAGTGGGAATTCCCTGCATTACCATCTCCCACCCAGCAGGCTCCCAGGATTGCCCTCTGAGCTGTCCATGGCCAAATAGAAACTGGAGTTGAGAGTCCTCTGAGCTCATTTAGAGACCTTCAGCCTGGTTGTGTAAGAAAGATTCCAACATTCATAAGGAGGCAAAACATTCTTGAATTGTTAGTATTAAACTGCTCTGGAAAAGATACTGGAAATTCAATTATATGAGATATAAAAGTTAAAATAAAAAAAAAAACAGCAATCCATAACACAAGGTCACAAAGAGGAAGAAATCACTGTCTCCACTTTAAATAAAACCATATCAAACAGCTCTGTAACACAGTCATAAGAGAAAAGGCAAATATTTTACATTATTCAAGCCATTTTTCCATCTGCAAAGATCCCAAGGTTTTTGTGACCAAGCTAATCAAGTATTCAAACAGCTCCCCTCTCCTCCTCAAGGTCTAAATAATCTTACTTTTGTGATTCAGAGGTAAATTCAATGTTTACAGTATTCAATTAATCTCCAGAGAGCTGACAGAGTCAGCTGGGCAAACGGAAAGGAAGAAACAGCAGCTGAGTGGGAGCGTTGTTTGTGCCATCAGCCTCCCCTGCAGAGCCTGGAGGTGACTCCAGGGCCATCTCCTCCCTGGATGGGGCTTTGGTGCCGTTGTGGGAGCAGAAGTGAACCCAGAGAGCTGAACCAGCAGCACAACTGCCCCACAGCCTCCCTCTCCTCACACTCCAGAGCACGTCACCCTCACAGACACACCACAAGGAACTCCTTTAAGTGACATCTTCAACCAAGAAACTGCAGAACAAGAGGATTTCACACATTTCCTGCTCCTCTCTTCCCAAACAGCACAGGAGGGGCTTTCCTGCAGAGTCCCCAGTACTCAGACAGAAGAGGCTGAGTTGGAAGGGACCCACAAGGATCAGAGTCCAACACTCAGCCCTACACAGGAGCATCCCAGGGGTCACACCACGTGCCTGAGAGCACTTACCCAAACCGATTTACAGCACTGCTGCACTCCTGTCTAAATACTGATAAAGGTTTATTTAAGGCAGTGTTTATTCCCCTTGTACCAGAGACATCCATTTGAAACATTCAGAACATCAAACAGACAACAGAAAACAGACAGATCACCAAAGGAAGCACCCAAGTCATCCCAAACCACTTCCTGCCCCAAAGTTTCAACAGCAGTGACAGGAAAGTATATTAAATTATGGAGTCATGGAATGGTTTGGGTGGGAAGGAACTTTAAAGCTCATCCCATTCCACCCCCTGCCATGGGCAGGGACACCTTCCACCAGCCCAGGTTGCTCCAAGCCCCATGCAACCTGGCCCTGGACACTTCCAGGGATCCAGGGGCAGCCACAGCTTCTCTGGGCAATCTCAGTTAAATTAAACCAACAGTTTTTGTTGCTACAAAAGAGAAAATGGAAAAAAAAACAAAGTGATATTCAAGTTGGACTCCACAATTTTTCACCTCAAGCACTAAAAGACAAATTTAGATTTACTTTTAACACATAATTATAGATGATGCCAAGGCTCACTCGAGCCAAGTTCCCTGACAGTGTGGTCTGTTACTGTCCTGTCCCAGCCTCTGCACCAGATACACCACTGTCAGACTTAATTGTGGTTCCATGAAGCAAAACAAATGCATTCAAACGTGCTGCCATATTATGTTAACAGATCTGAAGTTTAGTGCATCTCGTCCCATTACATCTTCAACTGACTAACTACTCTGCAATGCAACATGACAAGTTAGTGAACTCAGGATAACCAGCCTGTCTACCTGATGTCTGGTTAGTTTGCAAATGAGGATGTCTGCAGGTAGAAGGAAGCAGGTCCCCTCTCTGCTCACTGTGTCACAGAGCTCCTCTGGTATCACCCCAGGAGCTGCATTTCTCATCACTAAGTGGAAATTCTTATAGAAGCCTAGCAAGGCAAGGAGAATCATCTCCCATGTCACAGACAGGAGGTTAAGCAGCAAAGAAAGGCTAAAGATACATCCAAAGTCAAACAAAACCCCTTTGTGAACACTGTTTTCCTCTCAGCCTCCAGCCAAGGTTTTAACCACAGGATAACCACGATCAACTCTTCATATTGCAAAAGTCATATGTTACAGTAGGCAGGAATTTACTCAAAACAGTGCTTTGAAGACAGAAAATATTCAAATTAGAGAGTGAGATCCTTCTGGCAGAGTCCTGAGGAGCTGTTACACTCTCCAGTAAATCTGGCCTCTAGGATGAGGGAGGAGAAAGACAAGCAGTTCCCATCCCTCCAACTTTTGGCACTTATTTCACTCCACGGCAAACTGGGCTTGAAATTCAGAATCCAACTCCCCGGGGGCTTGGAAGCAAAAGCAGGGAGAGGGGGAAGAGACAGTTAGGGGAGAAGTTGCACTACTGGAAAGCCATCAGTGGCCTCAGAGCAAAACCATTCCTGCAGCTTGAGAACACACTCAGGGACCTCTGATGGTTGAGCCCCTGGTGCACCAAACCTGGCTGTGAAGGTTGGCAGATCAAAGCCATTGACTTGATCAGCTTCAGGAAGAACACCCTGTGTTTCAAATCCAAAAGTTGTTCCATTTTCATCTGACTGGAGCTTTAGCCTGGCCTCATCCTATGACTTGTGATCAGCATCTTTAAAATTCAATTAGAAACAGAGATGGAGCTGTAAGATAAGCACAGACACTCTCCAAGCCAGTCTTTTCCATTTGCCTTGTTTCAGCCAGCAGTTCAATCACTACAGAGTCAGATTACTCAAGTGGGGTTTAAATCTTGCAGGCTTTGAAGGCTTTGGGTCACACCAAGAACAAGTGCAGCAGAGTGAATGTTGTGGCACTTTGTAATTATCTGTTGGGGTTTCTCTCCCAGATAATTATGAGATTCTCTGTTACAGTTCAACTAATTAACACGACTTCCATCATCCATTAATGCCACTGACACTCTGGCCTCATCCTCATGGACTTGGGGAAGCAGAGGAGATCAGAAGGATCCCATTATCTCTAATGCCTTGCAAAATCTCCAAGACTCCTATTACTGTTTCATCACTGTTTTCTGTCGCTTTGGTTCCAGGCCAAGACAGCAATTAAGTGCACACTGCTACTTAAAAGCCCAGGAATAACCAGGCTGAAATTAAACAAAACCACAAATCTAGCAAGTATAAAAGCAGAATTATAGCCTGGGCACAGCTCTGTTTCATCTCAGTGCAGAGAAGGCGAGTTTCATCTCCTACATATCAAATAGTTTCAAACTCAGGGGAAGTCTGAAGCCCAGAGGAGTGAACAGCCAGTGGAGAGGGGCTTGTTTGTCATTTTTATGGGAGCAATTCTTTCATTTTTATTTGCAAAACCAGGTAAACCCACAGCCCAGACTTTGCTACCCCAAAGATCCCCAGGCACTGTGGTCTGAGGCCAGCACTGCTCTGTGTGGAGTGGCCATGAGGATCCATTAAATGAAGTGACAATATTAGGGAACTATGTCTGCTCTTTATTAGCTGTGCTGAGGCAGACATGATGCTCTGAGGCTGGGAGATTTATACAGGCAGTATATTTTATTAGATCAACTGCTGGAATTGAGATGGAGGGGCACACAAGATCTCAGACTCTCAAGCCATGAAGACAGTTGTCCCTGTTCCAGCTGTCAGACTCATAAAATATATTACCTCTTACTAGAAACCTTCCCTCTCTGTAACTTCAGCCACTGCCAATACAAAACCTTCTCCTTAAACTGACTCATGCTTTTATTTTCAATAAATTTTCTTCATTTCTGAGGAGCAGTTACACCTCAGCTGCCCAAGAGCCCAGCTGACAGGAGGCTCCTGGAGCTCATCAGTCCCGTGCCCGTGGCTCCAGCACTTGGCACCCACAGCTGCTCCAGCTGTGTCAGCCAGAGGATGCCATGGGCACAAGGCTGCTCTCCAACCTGTGAGTCCACCTCTGCCACCAGAAAAGCATGTAAAACTCTTCTGGATTTCAGGAGAGCAGCCCCCAAGTTCCTCTCTCCCTGCAGCTCCTGAATTTCTTGTCTGTTCCCTGCCCAGACACTGCCTCAGCCAGCAGTGGAACAACCTCCCCCTGACAGGGCACGTGAATCTTGCATTGAAGGTTCACTTAAGAATCCCCTCTGTGACCTTGATGCAGATTTAATCTGTCATTGTACACTCAGTTTTAGCTCCACTCTTGCCTTTCTGCAGCCTGTCCTAAAAAAGTCAACGAGATATGTTTTCATTCACTCGCAGCGTCTCCAGTGACCTTGGCAATAGTCTAATCTGTCTTGGCAGATTCAAGATAGAGAAAACAAGCAATAGAGACAGACCTGCTGGGTTCTGCTATTGATCAGCCACTTGAGTGAAAGCTCATTATGAGCAGCAGGAACGTGTCAGGTACAAGTTCTCCTACAGAGCAGCAGTGAGGAGAGAAAGGCTTGAACAAAGAAGGGGTGGCTGGGCTTTGGGGTGGGGGGGAAGCACAGCCATGGCAAGGGAGGAAAGGGCACGGTGAGAAAAAAAGAGCAGACAATACTTCATGTCCAGTGAGGCTGCATCAGGAACTCCCAGTGAAGTAAACTGAGTTTATTTCTCTGAAAAACTGAAACCAGCTTACACTGCCACACTTTGCTGCAAGAGGCTGAACTCTTAGGAAGATCTTGTTTCTCAGTGTATATAAGTACACTGCAGTAATAAGATACATATATACATGCACACAAAGTAATGTTATTTAGGGTATTGCTTCTGCTGCTCATAGGAGCTCAAACAGAACATCTGACGACACAAGGACAGTGGAATGAACTCCCATTATTCTCCTGGCAATCAGGGTGTCATGCAGAAACTTATTGGCATGGCTGTTTGAATAGCACTGCCTCAGCTCGAGACAGGTCTTTTCTCATCTCCAGACAGTTATTCTGTGCTCTCTGCTGAAGCCCAGCTCCTGTGACCCAGCACATCTCCAGCTCCCCAGGGCACAGGCTGGCAATCACACCCCGTTCTGTGGCACTTCCATCATCCTCCTTCCCCTGATTCCTTTATGTCCCAGCATGAACGGAGGCAGAGGAGACCTGCCTGTGTCTGTATTCTATAGCAGGACTCACAACCAACACCCTTTCACAAGAGGCTCCAAACACACTCTGGTCACTGGGAGAGATGGCACCAAAGTCTCACCCATTGCCAAGGCTTTACCTGGGCACCGAGAGGAGCCTCTGCTCCTGGGAGGGGCTGTGCCAAGGGTGAGAGCCACAAGCAGTTCCTGGGGTCTTTCCAAACTTCCCCTCAGAGCCAAAGGCAGTTCACATGCCCAGCTCTGCAGTCCAAGCTATTCCTTTGGTTCCACCATCAGACTCAACAGCCACACTCACACGTCCCACTTGCACTGTGCTCTTCTGCCACGTCCTAAAGGTTGCATTTACTGCAGGGTGGCCGATCCTCCAGCCTCCACAGAGCAAACCCACAGCATGATTTCACATCAGTGCCAGCTGCTAAACTGAGCTGGATGAAGAGGAAAATTTCCAGCATCCAGCTGAGGAGGGGAGTACCCAACACTGATGGATGTTCAGCGCTCACAGACACCAAGCAGGGAGCAGCCAATGGAGGAGATGAAAACAAGCAGGAGGAGGCACACACAGAGAGCAGATGACAGCACAGGAGAAATCCTACATGCAAGACCTGCTTCCTTACACATTCCTCAGTTTTGGCCATCTAAGCCCAGCTCGTTGTGCTGTGCCTGCACAGTCCCCTTCACAGGCTCTGTCGGGTCAGACTCGGGTGCTCTCCCTTCAATCACTGACCCAAATGAAACCCCAAAAAACCCCAGACACAAATGAGGCAGCACAAGATACCACAGGGAGACAAATCACACAGCACAGCTCGAGGGGGGGTGAGCACAGGGTGTCACCAGCTCCATCCTCAGCACTGCAGTGGGGGCCATTCACTGCAGCAGCTCCTCCTGTGACACCTCAGCCAGCCAGACCATTTCACATCCTGATGGAAAGGAGAGGGGCAGAGAGCAAAACCCAGGCTATTTCACTTGCTGTGTGGGTAGAAATGCCTCCAACCCAAGAACACATTCACATGTGGTGGCACAAGATGCTTTACTGACTCACAGTGCAATCAATCCGAGGAATCGATGATTTCCTGCCTCATGGTGCCATCAGCATCACAAAACCCACTTGGCCACAGAGAGGTCTCACTGTCATTAGCACTACAGAGGTCTGCAAAGCCATGTAGAGTTTTTCAGCCTTTATTGCTCATCTCTGCCTGACAGGTTAGTGCCTGCAGTCGACCGATACAACCACTTTTGAGAAGCACAGACCTCTTACCTCCCCATCAACAGTCAGTAATAAAATGTGTCCCAGTAAGTGTGTTCAAAACACAGCAATAAATAGAGATCACAAAGAACCTGCCAGAGCAGCTCCTCTCCTCAGAGCTCAACACTGTAACAGCAATTAAATGGGGACATTTCACAGACTAGAAGTGATTTCAAGTTCTTCAGATGACCAAAAAAAAAGAAAAAAGTACAACTCATGAAATTATTCTTTGTGGCTGCAACTTCTGATTTCCATTTATCTAGAAAAGACCTACTGACAAATCTAATTTCTGGGATACATTAGCTGGGGGGAAAAAATAAAAAACATATGCCTGTGAGTGCCTAATTTGTGTTTCAGGTGCCAACTTCACAGCTCAGAATTCAGAGACATCCTTATTTAGGGTGGGCACTATATTCTATGTTGAATTAATTCTCTCACTGTTGGTTATTATGCCCCTTTGAGATTGGAAGTCTCAGTTCCACAATAGTTTCCAAAAGGATCAGTGGTTTCAATGTGCACTTACATTTCTTCATCTAATACATGTGGAAGGGGAAGTATTTACCACTAAGAGCAGCTTCACACTTTTAAGTTTTCAGCAGGCAATTTCCAAATAAGGGTTTATTTTCAATCAAATAACTGTTAATACGTATTTGAGAGGTATGGGAAGGTACAGAAGCATAGGAGGATGTGACATTCAGTTTGGGGCTGTTTAGCCTGAAGAAAAGGAGACTGAGGAGACACTTTCTCACTCTCTAGCTCCCTGGATAGAGGTTGGACCAAGGTGAGGGTGGATGTCTTCTCCCAGGTAACAAGTGATAGGAGAAAAGGAAATGGCCTCAAGGTGCACCAGAGGGGGGCTGGATTGGTGATTAGGGGAATTTTTGCATGGAAAGGGTTGTAAAGCCTTGGAATGGAATGGGCTGCCCAGGGCAGTGGTGGAGTCACCATCCCTGGCAGTGCTCAAAAAACATGTGGATATCAGACCTGAGGATGGGGTTCAGTGGCAAACACGGTGGTGGTAAAAAAGAAAAATACCAAAAGCCCTGCAGGCTCCTTCATGTCCTTCTACCCACTCAGTTCTCATCTCCATCTAAAGCATCACTGCTGCATAACCAGGGAGGGATTTGGAGCCCCTAAACTGAACAGGAAACTCCCTCCAGACCTGTGAGCAGGCACATGGCAACACAGCAGATCTGGAGGAACAGGGACATGAACCTTGTTCTCAGGATTCCAACAGACAACTTACACCGACAGCTGTGCTTGAGAGACCACAAGTAATTGAATTTTCAGCAGAGGCTACAGAGCAGTGCTTGGCCTGTCTTGATTTAAGCAGGAGTTCCTCAAACATCTCTGGAGTCAGAGACACAATTTAATGTCCTTAGAGCCCCCAGATCAGAGAGAGAACAGGATATTATATCTGTAAGTGAACATCCCCAGGAGATGTGTTCCTTCCTGAGAATAAGTAAGATGGCACTCAATAAAACTGGCTTTGTGACTCTTCTTTTAAGAGGTTTTAAAAGAAGAGCCAACAGCTCTGCTTTTCTTCTTTCCTTTCCCTCAGGAAAGGGAGTAACAGCAAGGATGGGGCTGGCAAAGATGCAGGAAACCTGGGCTGGGATCCACATGGAGCAACCACAGCCAGCTCACAGCCAGACCTGGTGCTTTTCAGGAGCACCAGTTGCTGTCTGACCACACTGCTCCCAAACAACCCCTGCCCTTATTCCAGAATGCTCCTTCAGGCCCTGATACAGCAAGATAGGGAACACAGCAAGGATGAGCAGAAACGGCCTCAAACTGCACCAGGGGAGGTTTAGATTAAATATTTCGGGGAAAAAAATGTCCTGGAAAGGTTTCTAAAGCATTGGCAAAGGCTGCACGGGGCAGTGGGGGAGTCACCACCCCTGGGAGTGTTCAGAAAACACGTGGATATGGCACTTGGGGATGTGGTTCAGTGGTGAACGTGGTGCTGCTGCTGCACTGTTGATAAGCCTTGCTGATCTCAAAGGTCTTTTCCAACTTTCACAATTCTGTGGTTGTGTCCTCAGCTTTAGCTGGTTTGAGAAATAAGATACCTCTGTTCCATCAGGAACACTCTACATAAGGACAAAACCAGGAGGGAAAATTTATACAGTGTAGGAGGACTGGGAAAAAGCAATTCTGATGAGCCTAAAAAACTCAAAAGCTTTCCTTTGAAGCAAAGTGTTAATATTTTTCATAAAATATTTATAAAGTGGTACAGGATATTTATAAAAGAATATCAGTATATTTTCCTAGACAGCTTGGAAGTTCTCAGTAGTAGATTTAGCAGAAAAATGAAACCTCTGTTTTAGAGCACTCTGCACCCTTTTGCATAAATTTCTCGACATGCTGGGTTTTTATTTAACTTTCTAAGATGATTTTAAAAAGCTTCTCAATGGTTATAAAACTATACTTAATTTGACAGACCTTTTCCACAACAGAGACCAGGGCCACATCTCTTCTCATAAACCTCCTACGAAAGGATTCATTTTATTTTCTCATAAAAGGAGTTTCATCAGAAGCATTTACAGTTTTATACAACAGCTCAAAACTGTTCTCTGCATCCCAGAATAACCAGTTCAAAACAGAAGCTTTGGCAGGAAAAATCTAAATTCTTAATAGCCAGCATTAGTGTCAAAAGCAATCAAGTCTTCTGAAAAAGTTCCTGGGAGAAAACTCTGCCGAGTGTCCCATCCCTGGGAGTGTCCAAGGCCAGGCTGGACAGGGCTTGCAGCACCCTGGGCTGGTGGAAGGTGTCCCTGCCAGGGGATGGGGGAACTGCAACAAATGAGGAAAGCTGCAGTCAATCAGTGCCCTCTCTGCAGCTGGAGCAGCCTGATCATTCAGAGGCACCACAGAACATTTATCATGGGCAGGATCTGCACCTCTCACCCTCACAGAGCACAAACCTGGCTGAACCTTGCAAGCACTGCCAGTGGAACAGCAGAGGGGTCACTGCTGTCACCACCACACGGCTCTTCAAGGACGCTCTGCCTGTTCTAAGACACAGGTGCTGCTTCTACCCCTTCACAAGTGCAGGTCTGAGAAACGCTTTGTGCTCCAGGACTGCGAGGTGGGGAAAGAAAAGATCTGCTCTCCATCCTCTGCAGAGGAGCAAAGCACTTGTGTGGTTAAAGCCCTGCTGTCACCTCAGGGATGTTCCCCAGTCCCTGGAGCTGCTGTGCTGCTTTGACAAGTCCCTGAGAGCTGCTGGAGTGTCATCAAAGTGTAACAAAACAGATCACCCGGGAGCAGGAACCAACACCTGCCCCAGCACCTCCCAGGCAAAGGCTCTCAGGGCTGGAAAGCCCACGGAACAAAGAGCTGCATTTTCTGTGCTAATGCAGCTTCAAACGGGGGCGGTGGCAAAGGTGCTAAAGGTGCTTTGGGGTTTTTTTTCCAACCAGGAATTTCAGGTAATTCAATCAAATGAATCCTCCACATCAACACACTATTTGAAACGGAGGTGTTACTCCAGAATAACTGTGATTATAACCAAGAGAAACAAACAACCAGTTGTGGCACGTGGACCTCTCCAAGCACCAACTGTTTTCTGGAAAAGGTCACTCAAAAGTGCTCACAGTTTTTGGACCCAGCAAAAAGGGGGGGTCTATTTAGCCTTAAATTAACGCATGAGACCACAGTGTGTTTCCAGCCTGTCCTAGGAGTTTATTCCATTCTCTAGATGACACTGCCAACAAGAAATGCTGCTTTCACCTCGGGTTTTCCTGATCTGTGTGATCCCCAGCCCTGAAGAACCTCAAACTCAAGTGGGTGCAGCCTCAAGAAACCTGGTGAAACCTTAAGCTGACCAAGTGGGGTCCAGACTCCAATCCACACCACAGCTCTAAAGCTTCATTCACACAAAAATCCATTTTTTTTGTGTCAGGAAAGGGTTCTCTGCACAGAGAACATTGAACTGCTCCCAACTGATTGTGTTGTGTCACTTTAACTGGCCATGAGGGATCGTGTTGTACCAAAGCTGTAGGTGAGAGACAAGAAGTACCAGGAGGAGGAGTAAAAGCTTCCTTAGCAGGTTTTCCCAGGCTGTCCCCTGTGAACAGCATCTCTGCACGTGCACACACACGTGATCAAACACAGGACCAGCAGATTCCTCAAGTCCCACTGCCCAGGAGCTCGTGCTGGCAGAGAAATGATGAGCTGGAGTGTAGTGATTATATCTCCATCTCACAGCAGTGCTGGAAGCACTTAATTTGATACAGTCCCAGTTAATAACCAGAAAACAGATGAGATAATTTATTTTTATTTACTACAAATTCCACAGGGAAAAGAGAATCCTGTCAAGTCTGTTTGTGTCCATAATATTGCACAGAAGTCTCTAGGAACTGCTTTGCACACTGAGCCTAAGGCAGAATAAAATTCATTCATATGTTGGCTTCTAAAAGCAACACAAAATGCTTCCTTTCCCTCTGTTTGTTGCCCTCAGAGATCACCCAAACAGCACTGAGATCCTTTGGTGCTCTGTGTGCATAAAGACCTGTACACTCAGTCTTTGGATGAATAATTGGAAGCAACTGGAGTGAGGCCACACCACTCTCTTCAAATGAGGATTTGAGGAAATAATTTCCTTTTTCTTGGAGGGATGCTAGCACTGGTTATCTCAGCAGGTATGACAATTCCAGTGTATTCCAGCACTAGCAAGGGTTACACAGTCTATGTAAGAACACCAAACCAGGGAAAGCAGGACATGAATTCTTCATCAGAGCAGTTCACTTTTCAAGCCTACAACAAACACCATTAGTCTTCACTTCTAAAATTCAGCTTAACCTTTTGGAAATGCTACAGCTAATAAACTTAAGGGAATAATAGGGAAACATTCCTTTCCTTGAAGGTTCTGCCCATGACTCCTCCAGCCTCTCCCTCTCACCCTCCCATTATTTTTGATGTTACTAATCACTCTCCCCCACTGATGTCTCAGCTTCCCTTGGCTTCTGTACAGTGTCTCAGCTCACAGTTCTCCTCAGTCACGGCTCCAGCGTTTCTTCTCCTTGCTCACACTTAGTGAGAGTCTAAAGATTCCTTTGATGTGCCCCACCAGCAGCTCGGGAAGCAGACCCAGTGCCTGCTCACCCAAAGCCAGCCACAGGTTTGGCCCCAGTTCCAGGCAACATCAACCCCTCACAGCAGCAAAATCAAACCACTCACTGGCTGAACTTCCAATCTCTGGCAGCCACATCTTCAATCAACTGCATCTCCCACTCCTCCAGTTCAGAAGGGGTGTCCTCTGTGTGGAAGTTGTCCCTATCCTGGGACACCATTCCAAAGGACACCACTCCTGCCCCTGGAAGCAGCAGGGACTGCTGGAAGGGCTCCACGGCAGGAACTGCCATCTGTTCATCTACACAATTCACCTATTCATATTCTCTTGGGGTTAGAGGTTTAAAATGGGTGCTAAACCCCAGAATTCTGGAAAGACTGTGCTTCTTTCCAAACTCAGTGTACATCTTTGATATAAACTTTTCAAAGCCAGTTGAAAGCACCTTGCAATGCAGCTCAAGTGTTTTCTGACCTGTTACTGCTGTGAAAAACATTGTCTGACAAGCTGTGCTTAATAAGGAAATTGATGTATCATCATTAACCAGTGCAATTAACTGTCCAAATGACAATTACACATGTGCCCTAACTACATGAAGGGCGTGGTAATTGCCTGAACATTAATTTAAACTATTCAAGAAAGTGATATATAAAAATACAGACACTTAATGTGGGAAAATAGTGACAGGAATCCCAAAGCAAACCAAAAAAGAAACAGCCTGTGTAGGCTGGCCAGGTACCATCCAGGCTGGGAGCCACTGTCACATCCCCAGCATCAATCCTGTCACACACAGCACCAGCTCAGCCCTGGGCAGGGATAAGGAAACAGGATCCAAGGAAGTTCATTTGCAGGAAAGAGACTGCACAGATTAAATTTTAAAGCCATTACTCAAGAAATCTTCTAGTATTCCTAAAAAGGCACACCTGCACTACCCCATCCCTCTGGGACAGAAAACAAACACCAGCTATTGTTTTATATAAACCTTGATCACACCTTCTGCCTCTGTTTGACGGCCAGGACCCCCTGAGGGGTGGCTGCTATTTAAAGTGAAATTACACTTAAATAAACAGTGTCTATCAGAGGATCACATTGATTTGGAAATAAAACAAAAGCCATTGCTATTCTACATGAACTACTGGGGGAATCTATAAAAAAATCTTTTTCCAGTTGTTCATCAGTCCAATGTTATATGAAATGTCACTCAAACCAGGCTCACTTGTCTCAGATGATAATTCAGCTGAATCTTCAGCAAAATAAAGATGTTATTCTGGAAGTGGGTGCTGTAGCAAATGCCTATTCCTTACCCTGCTGGAGAAGCAGCATTTGGATGATATTTTTCCAAGCCAGCTGTACATTGCTGCCTTTATTTGGTGTTTCCCTTCACTCAAGCAAAGCAGGCTTTTATCTCTGATTAGTAAATTAATTCCCTCCCATGATTACTGTTCTTTCCTGGTAATTTCATTCAAATAAACAGAGAATCTCCTTAGATTTTATAACAATGAAAACCAAGTTAACAATTCACTGTTTTAAACGGTGATATGCCTGTTTCTGTAACTTTAGCAAATCTTTCTTTGGCATTTCTTGCTCTCACAGAGCATGTTCTCAGAGACCAGAAGCAAGGGACTGTCTTTATCTTTGCTTAAACTCCCAAATGATGCAGCCCCAGAGCTGACTGAGCACAGGAGAAAATGTGCTGCTCGTTTCTCCTCACACTTTTAGAAGCAGCTTAGTGCAACTAGACCGGTGAATCTTCAGCTGTGTCATTGCCTGGAGCATCAGAGCTTCATCTCCTCTAGGGCATCCCACATCACTACTGCTGAATACTCTTAATTAGTTTTCCTACAATAATGCAGGGATTCATAAACTTATGTTTAATACACAATGGAAAAGTTGTGTAAGGGGTTTCCATGAAGAAGAAATTCCAGGATGTTGCTCCAGTAACAAATATGGAATCCCCAAAACACTCAAATGAATCTTATTTGATTGTTCCTGAAAAGAAATCCACTTTTTTCAAAAAATGGACTGTTACACACCTATAAATCAGGTTGCCACAAAGCAATAATTTGCTTCTGAAGTGACGTTTGTCAGCTAAATGAGTAAGTACCCTGACATTTATAGAAACGGCGCTGCAGCTGAAGCCACACACTACTGCTTAACGTTAGCTTTCCTTCAGAGAAAGAGTCACAATTTGAGCATAAAAATTGCTCTTATTAGGCAGAGAATGTCAAGTCTCATTGCTAAATTTACTGTAGTGATTCAGCATGAAAACAAGCATTGCCCTTTTGGCTTTCAGCAGCTCCACTGAAGTGCCCATTCATTACCCACATTAACTTCACAGCAGTGGCATCAGCGGGGCCAGCTCAGGGGGGTTATCCCAGGCAGACAATCCCAAACTCCTCCTAGCCCTGACACAAACTCATACCAAGACAACCCCCAGCTTGCAACCAGCCCATAAAGCCCCTGGCAAAGGGTAGGTAAGCGAGCCCAGCCCCTGGCACGCTCGGCAGGCCACTTTGCCAACCCACCAGCAGCCAAAGCCACCTCTGCCCCTCTGGGCAGGGGTCTGAAGCAGCCAATCTCCAGGCCCCCCAGGATGATGGGGGTTTGGGGGCCCTGCTCAAGGTCTGTGGAACAGGACACTTTGCTCTGGAGATGAAGGACCTGGAGCAGCAAAGGCTGAGGGAGCTGGGGCTGTTCAGCCTTGGGGGGACACCGAGAGGGGACCCCATCCATGTGTGTCAGGGGCTGCAGGGAGGGGGCAGAGGATGGCCCAGGCTCTGCTGGGGGGGCCCAAACATGAGGAAGAACCTCTTTGCTGTGCAGACCAAGCACTGAACAGGCTGCTCAGAGAGGGTGGGGAGTCTCCCTCATCAGGAATGTCCTGTAAGTGCCTGTGCCACGTGCTCTGAGGAGCAGGGAGGTTGGACCAGGTGTCCCACTGCAGTCCCTTCCAACCTGACCCACTCTAGGATTCCAACCATCCTGGAGCAGCAGTTGCAAATACTGTCCTTTAAAGTCTTCAGAGAGACTCAGCTATGCACAAGCACTCGATAAAGCATCCATCAGCAGCACATCTCCTGAGGAGTGGGCAGCCTGATGTGCCAGACCTCCAGACACAGGGCAGGAGGTGCCTCCAAGAGGCTCCTGAACAGAAATATAACCCCCCAAGAGTCAGAAGCAATAGCCAAGGACTGGGATCAACAGGAAAATTCACACAACCTGAACATCTGGGCACAGCTTCCCAAGCACCAGTAACTCCAGGGAAGGCAGGTGGGAGCTACAGAGCTGAGCTTGGGAAGGTGGCACAGCCAGTCAGGGCTGGGGGACAGGGGGGAAAGAAATCAGTGGAGGTTTGTTTGGGACAGACCGAAATCTGAGGCAGATGCAACACTGATGAAGAACAGATGACAAACAACATTATCCACTAAAGAGAAACCGAAAGATAAAACCGACCTTGGATCACTAAATATTCCAGAACAATGTTAATCACTGAATTCCTCCTGGAACGGCACAGATTTTGTTTCTGGAGGACAACGTGGAACATCTCAACACCACTCCTGAAGCCACAAATGTTTGCCTGAATATTTAAACAATTTCGAAGCTCACACACAAACTGAGGTCCATTTAGAAACAAAAATCAAATCAATACATTTTTCCAGATGCTCCACTGGTTGCTCCAGCTGTAATGGCACACTTAGAGGAAACTGTAATAAAAAAGACAAAATGCTGCTGCAATTCAGCAGGAACAGAGTAAAGCAGCCATTAATATTGTTCTCCCAAAGAACAATGGCTCACAGAATAGCCTGAAAGGACATCTGACATGCATCTTTCCCTGCCTTCAAGAAATATAACCACACATAAAACCAATATGATTACTTGCTAAATCTAATAAGTTTCTTTTTCTTTGATGGTTGTTTGCTCCTTAATGTGCTTTAAATGCATAATAAAAATATAATGAAAAACATACATTTATTCTATGTGGCAGCTACTGCATATTCCATAAAAAAATAATCTTATAAAGTTTAATTTTACAGTGTTTCTTAAATCTATTTCTACTTACTCACTGTATGCAGAGGGTATCTGCAAAGGAATTTAATACTGAACATAACCCTTTTCTTCACTGATATTAATGCCAAATTTTCTCTTTACAGTCTTTGTTTTGTCCCTTCTGTAAGCCTAGAAAAGGAAAAGCAAGTGCATGTAAGGCTTCTGAAGAGTCTCATTAAAATGTGAACTCCAAATATCTGCATAATTTTCCCCCTGATTGCTTTAGGACTGTTGTGGGATCTTTCCTGTCTGGGCATTCGTCTTCCACAACATTTTAATTTCCTTGAGAAAAGTCTGGGCTGAGCTTCTCTCATTGCCACTGGTGATATCAGAGCATCTGTTCTGCATTAAGGGAATGCAAATTGGAGCACAGCTGAATTAAAGACCACTTGCTTTTCAGAAGGCATTTGTCAGGAGAAACACCAGCAAATAAAAGCTATTGACAGGAAACCCCACGTAAATCTTTAGGATAATGAAGTCCAGAAGAATCCCTTGGGACATTCTCCCTTGTTTCCCCTTGCAGCAGAATTTACTGCCCAAAATTAGAGTTGCAGCCAATGGTCAACCAACCCCCCATGTCTGAGATGCTCTTCACACACTCTGCTGTTAGGGAGGGGTGCTGGCCTTACAAACAGCACTCCTGGTCCTCAGGGATGCCCTCTGGAGTCACCCTGAGTGGGATTAACCCAGGGCCTTCGAGCTTTTTCAGGAGGCATGACTTGAATTCGCTGTCCTGTGCCTGTTTGGGTGCCAGTTACTTGATAATCTTACCATGCTGCTCCCACCACGTGTTTTTCCTCCATCTTTACCCTTAAATACAAAATGCAAGAGCCATTTGCTCATCTGAGCAATACTGACAAGTTGAATTTGCTCAAACAACAAGGATCAATAGCACACAGAACTCAGGAGACCTGCCAGGACATGGAAAAATATAATAAAGATCAAGGTGACAGTAGGTTTTAATTATGGGAGAGGAGAGGAGAAGGTGTGTTCTGCAAGGTCTTTGCAATTTGAGACTATAATCAAAATGTCATCAGCCTGCCTCCCGTATTTTCAATCTCTTAGGAAAATGACTAAAATGGTATAACATTTTCAGATTAATTTTGATGCCTCCATCAGAAAGCCTGACATTTGGCTAATGTCAGACATCACCTACACTGTCATTTGATTTCTCTCTTCCCCCTCGGGTGTCACTTCACTAATGACCTAGAGGTGGTAATGAAACAGTGAACAGATTAAGGGCAGAACTTCTGAAAATGAAGCAATATCTGCTTTGACATTAACATGCTGCTCGTGGAAACATCCACAAGTGCGTGTTATTTGCCAAGCCATGAGACACAGGTATTTAAAAAACACATGTAAACATTCTCATCATTTATCCAACTCGATGATGAACTAATCCAAGTGCTGCAAGAATTTACATCAGGACACAAAACACCTGCGAGGAACACCACAAAGTCTCGAGCTCCACAGTTACATCACTGTCTCTGACCTAGAAGCAGCTTTTGCCATCCCTTTCACATGAAACAGGGTGTAAATCATGGCCTTGCTGTGCTCTCAGCCCACACACTCCTGGTGTATCATTAGCCCCTTCCCTTCCTTTGAATGTCTTGGGAGTTTGAGATCAAATAACAGACCAAAATTAAAAAGTGTTCTGCCACCTGCCAGGAAAAATCTTGTGACACCAACTACACATCCCAACACTGAGTCCTACAGGCAAATGACTCCTCCTGGGCACTGAGTCAGAACAGCCCAACTGAAAGAGGAGAGAGCAGCTCAGTACAATTTACCACCCCAGTGTCCCCCTGCTCCTCAGTCACGGCAGAGTCAGACCTGTGCCCACTTTCTGTTCTCCAGGTAAATTCTGCCTTATGGAGTGTTTGTTCCCACCAGCTCAGGGCAGCACTGTAACCCCTTCCTGCCATGTCCAGCCACACTGTAACCCCCTTTTTCCTTGCAGGGAGCATCTAGGATTTGTTACAGTTCCTTCAGGACCTGAACTGTGGAAGGTTTGTGCTGGTTTTCCAAGAGGCAGGAATGCTGCATGCTGTGCTATTCCACACTGCATTACAGGCAACAGCTACATCATCACTTCCACTGAGAACAGAACCCTTCCCAACTGCTATCAGTATTTTTTAAATTCACCAAGAGTCTGCACATCAGTAAAGATGATTATTGTACTACAGTTTTAAAGCAGAATGTGGCTGCCTTACAGCAATATAAGCTGAAGTATTTTCCAATTACTTTTCTCTGGGGCCTTTCAAGCACTGGGAATGAGAACTCTGATATCTACAACTTTTTCTCCACTTCTTCATTTTTTCCTGAGGCTTGTGTACAGGCCAGGATAACAGCAGGAAGAATTTTGCTGTTTGCCAAAATCTTCATTCACAGCCCAGAGCAGTTTGCCTTTGTCCTCTCGCTTTCTAGGTGGAAGCAGGGGTTATACTTCAAGTCATTGATTCCCTCTTACAGATTTTAATATGTAGAGAAATTTGTACTCCTTCTTCCTATGACTGTTACAAGAAATCCCAAGTTGTCCTTAGTTTCCCAAGAAACCTCTGGGGAAGCCCTCCAGTTCAGTCAGGAAGCACTGGGAGTGCTCTGGCTCTTGCTTCAGCAGATACAGGTTTATCACTTTACACAACGATGCCATTTGGGAAAGCGACACATTCAAGGTGAAAATTGTGACTGTGAAACACACTCTGGGCAACCTGGGCAGTGCCCCACTGCTTCCATCATTTCACCATCACCCCACCCAGGGTAAGGAGCCCCCTGAGCCGCCCAGCACACACTGGGGTTCACTCTCAGAGAGACTGCACACCCAGCACCCACAGCCACCAAAACCCACGTGCCACCAAGGTCCCTGAGAGCACAGCACGACCTACCAGTTCCCCTGGCTCCACTGGGCTCCTCTGTGCTCAGGGGGGGTTATCTGGAGCAGACAGCTTTGGCCACCCCACCCAGCCGAGCCCAGCACTGAAGGACACTCACTGTGCCCCACCACCCCCTCAGAGGGGCAGCACTCCTGAGGGACACGACACTCCACCACCCCCTCAGAGGGGCAGCACAACCTGCTCAGGAGTTTTTATCCCCACCTGGGAAACCTCCACCCCAGAAAGCCCCACCCTGGGCAGGGCTGCTGAGCACAGCTGCAGGCAATCCTGGCACTGCCACCCTGTGCCCAGGGCAGCCCCTCCTGCAGGGCTGGTGCAGCACAGAGGGTGAACACGGGACACTGCATTATTAATAAATAATAATAAAATAAAAATTAAAATAAATAAATAATAAAGCCGGGTGGCAGAGCTTGTCTGGAACTGCAGCACTAATTAAAGCCCCAAGTTTAACTCCCCACCTGAGCACAGCTCTGGGGATTGGAGCCACCAGCTTGGGGGGTGCAGCAGGGCAAGGTCATTTTTTACTGGTTCTGACACTGCCAGGAAGAGTTAATTGGTGACAATGTCATAGTAACTGCTCTAAAGCAGAAAATCTTCCAGGGATTCCAGGAATGACACCCATTTGCTATTCTGCATGGGCTGCCCAGGAGCAGGTGGATGATGGTGCCTGGTCAGCACTGCCATGGGTCAGCTTGAGCACAGTGACATGCAGGGGAGGTGTTGTGTCCTCTATCCCCTCTTAGCTCAAATAAAGAATAGTTCTGGAGAAAGGATATCACTCTTGTTGGTTCCAAGGTTTATTCCAAATCCCCATCCACCTCCTTCTGGAAGAGAACGGGTGATGATCACCAGCAGTACAGTGGCACAGCAATCAATCAATCAATCAATAAATCCTGAACTGTCTGCAGCAAATGAAGTCATTTCATCATATTTCACGGCCTGATACCTGTGATCATGTCAGGATATGCAGGCTGAAACTGTGAACTGGGCAAGAAAAGCTCAGCCCAGGAGATGGGTGGAACTCCAACTGCTCCCCAAATCCCTGGTTGAAACAGGGCTCAAGTCACAGACAGCCAGTGGTTATTTTTATCTCAGCATTATTCAATGGATCTTTGGACATAGAAACTTTGTCCAAATCTCTCGAAGATCAGTAAGAAGCTTTTCCTTGCTCTTTGTGTGTCTTCAGCTGTAACCACTGGTGCCCAACATATCCCAGACCAATGATCTCATCCACTGGCAGTTTAAGCAGAAAATTGACAAAGGTTGCCCCTCTCACCTGAGGCACTGCTTGTACAATCACAGCTTGTGCATTAAGACATAATAAATGAGGACCCTTTTCATGCTGGTTCCATCAGTAAATACAGCAGGCTGTGGACAACCTCCAGCCCAGGTATAGCCCAGCCCTGTGCTCCCCAAACAGCTGGGTGACACTCACTGCTCTGCACTTGGCAGTCACAGTCTCAGCAGGTGGGTCCTGGAGTGGGAAAGGGAAATAGGATGGAATTACACGGGTTTTCCACTTTGGAAGTACCTGCAGCCCAATTGCAAGGGGAGAGGTGTGAGGAGTCAAACAGCATCCAAGCACTGAGAGCTGGGGCAGCTGATTGCTGCTGGAGAATATTCCCTGCCTTTGCCATCCTCAGCCACAGAAAGTTGCTGCTCATCCAGCTGCCAGTGTGACACCTTGGGGACAGGTTTGAAGCTGAGCTGTGGAGCAGTGGCATGTTCTGAGGAGAGTCACCATGTGCTGACACTCCAGCTCTCCCAGCAGCATCACCGAGTGCAGAGAACATAAAACCCCAAATAAAAGCTGTCTCTGGGGTAGGAAGAAGTTTCTTTGGAGGGAGAGATTAAAATATTCCTGGATACAAACCTCCTGGAGTCCAGCAAACAGCAGCAAGTTTGGGGACAGTAATGGATGTGCTGCAGATTCACATCGACCCAAGAGGGTTTATGATCCACAAGGTCAAATGCAGCCATTCCATTTTAAATAGAAAAGGAGATAAAACATAAGGACAAGTTCAAGCTTTATTTGAATTCAAACACAGAAGGACCCAACAGCTACTGAATTTCAACAGGATTTAAGTGACTGCAGCCTTTAGACTTCTTTAAAAGCCTTGTGAATAAGTATCCCCCAAAGTGTGCTCATATACAAACAACTTGCTTAAGTAAATACTTTTAAATCAGCTCTGCTCATCTCTGCTCAGCTCTGCTCATCTCTGCTCAGCTCTGTTCATCTCTGCTCAGCTCTGCTCATCTCTGCTCAGCTCTGTTCATCTCTGCTCAGCAGGCACAGGTCTGGTGGCAGAACATCTCAGAACACAGTTAAGTGTGCAGCTGCACAGTGGTGTTACTGCAAGCAGTACAGTGCTATCACATGGACATTTTCTTTAAGCCTTTCCAAGATATTCCTCTTCCATGTTCCTCACAGTTGTAGCAGCTCAGGGTGTAGATGCTATTTTATGAGCCTGGTCATAGAAATGGATAAAGAATTGACAAGCGTAAGAATAAAGAAAAAGGATTAAAAATTACAGAGCAACCCCAGATGTGTGGCTGGAGTCTCTATCCCTTGAACCTGAAAGCACTGTTAATGATCTAAGAGCAGCTTTGGGAAGAAGTTCTCTGGCTCTGTGCTCTCTCTCTGAGCTGCTGATGTTTGCCAGCAGATCTCTGCCCCCTGCCCAGGCAGCAAGGGGACCCCACCCCAGGCTGCTGGTCCTGGCTCTGCTCCTGCCATGCTGGGACTGATGGTGCTGATGGTGGTGAGGGACACACAGATATCTGTAACACACAACTCACAGCTCCAAGGTGAAACCTGCCCCCTCTGGAATCAGTGGAGAAGTTTGCTCTGCTGTTCCCTGCAGTGGCAGAGGGGTTTCTCCCAGGCCTTGGGTACCTCTCCCAATCCTTTTTATTCCCCCTGCAATACAAGCACCCATTGTAATCCCTGACATGGCCAGCTTGGACAGGGCTTGGAGCAGCCTGGGACAGTGGAAGGTGTCCCTGCCCACAGTAGGGGTGTGGAACTGGATGATCTTTGAGGTTCCTTCCAACCCAAACCATTCCATGATTCCATGATTCTGTGATCTTCATGTGAAAGCTTCCTGGAAGGTTTTCCTTCGATACATGTTTCAGCTAAATCTGAAAATTCACAGGAATACTTTTTAATCCATTTGAAGATCCTGGGGCTGCCTAAGCTATTCCCAGAAAGGATGTCACGCTAAGATTTTGTCCCCTTCATGAATTTCACAGAAATTCACAAAGAATTAAACTCAGTCTCTGATGTGCAGGATGATCTGGATGGATGGCTCTGGAAAGAAAAGGGCTGTACATGCTGTATATAAAATTAGAAGTAATTCTGAGGATCATTTCATGATTTAAGAATCATAGAATAATAGAATGATTAAGGTTGGGAAAGATCTCCAAGATCATCGAGTCCAACCTTTGACCGAACATCACCGCAGTCTTTCAGTCACCACCAAGGTTTTTAAAGAATTAAGGGAAATTTAATCCTTTAAGTGATACCCCTAGGAGCTGGGATCAGTTAATCCTTTGCTGCTGCTGTGGTCCTCCCTCTGACTTCAGACTTACATTCCCTGGCTGTTGCTGGCGTGGTTTGCAGGAACAAGAGTGGAAATACCTCCCTGGAGAGGCCCCTGGCAAAACCCCCCGAAGCAGAACAGGCGTCCCAGCACTGACAACACAAAGGCAAAGACTGTGCTGTTCTCTAAAGCAGTGCTGTGGAGATTCACAACCTGCAAGATGTAAAAGGACAAGAGGAAGATGACTTTTCTATCTCCTCAAAGGCAGCGGCTGCGATTGAAGCAGCTCTTGCCCCCAGCACATTCCCTGGATGGCCTCGAGCACATTAAAAATGAGACAGGGAGGGAAAATGGCCAGAAAAGCCAAATCCATTCTGTTTGCTGTCTGATGGGATGGAGCATCACTGCTTGAGGTACTACCAGCAATCTGAACAATTCTGGAGCTGATGGGGATGGTGTCACTGAAAGCCAAGTGCTGTCAGTCCCTGCTGCTTGGCTGTCCATCCACATGATGGAAAACGCCTTTGGAAGCAGGAGGGTCACTCTGGTGTCCGTGGGAAGGTCTCTGGTGAAGCAGCCAGGTGCTTTGTAGGTTGTGTTTCATAGCTGTGAACTGTGCAGGATGGAGAGAGGGATTTACATCCACCTCCTGTCACTTCTGTGAATCAGCAGGAATAGAGCAGATGGAAACAGAAACACTGCCCAGCTCTGAAGTTCTCCAGCCTATACTTTTCTTCATTATTTTCAGCCTGTTTTGCTTACATACCTCCTGTTCTGCCCTGCTCCCCACAATCAAGGGAATGATTCTTCCCCTCCCATTCCTTTCTAGACAATTCTCTGCTCTTCATCCTCCATCTCCTTTCAGACACATCATGGCTTGGCAGCACAGACCAACAGGCAACTTCTCGACAGACTTCAGAGAGTTTCGTACTTCTGACACAACTTTGTGTTCTTCTGCCTTTGTGTTATCCAAATGAAGCTGTTTGTATCTGACCTGGAAGGTTTACCTTGCAGCCTGCAAGAAAACACCCAAGGGCTGTCAAACACCGCTTGAGCACCTCGTGTCGATGGGGAGAAAACAATTTATATCAACATCCCTATTTCTGTGACTTTGGGAAAAAAGAGAAGGGGTTTGGGGGTTGCTTTCTACTGGCAATCCCCAGGTTACCAAACCTATTCAGGTTTACTCAGATACTCAGATCTTGTTAAAGCTGTGAAGCCTTGTAACACTTCTCTGGAATTGCAGATGTCCCACAGTCCCCTGTAAGGGTGTTTGTGATTGGGCTGTGTGTCATCTGGAAGCCCAGCCTCATTCCCTGTGGGCCAGGCTGGACACATGAACTTGGTCTCCACAACAGGTGCTGAACAAAATTATCATAATTTGTTTCTCTTTTTTTTTTTTTTTTCAAGGACCAAAAGTAAACAAAGGGGTTAGTTCTACTCAGGGAGACAAAAGAATCCAGTGACTTTAGGTGAGAGCAGAACTGGAATTCAAATGGAATTTTTAAGCTGCCCTGCACCAGCTGTTTTGTGTTTCAGCTCCAAAAGCTTCTGCAGGGCATTATCTGCAAAGTCCTCCTGGGATGCTGTGAGTGAGAGAGACTGCACAAACACTGACATTCATTATCCTGTTGTGAAGGTGTATCAGGGGCTCAGGATTTCAGATGTCTCCTGTTAACATCACTGCTTTTAAAAGAGGACTTGCATCTACAAACAAATGGGTTTGCTTTCAGTCCTGAGAAGTGCAGACCAGTAACTGGACCAAAAGGGGACCCAGTGATGTTACAAAGCAGCTGGGGGTGATCTCCGAGCTAATCCTCACACATCTGCCCCTTCCCTCGTGTCTGTGGACGTGGAAGGTTTCTGTAACTCCTCCTGTGCATCACTGCCTGCAGTGCTGAGTTTCTCACCCAGGTGTGTCCCAGGCTTTTCCCTCGAGTGGTGAGGTTTTATTCATAAATACTGCACTGCCCCTGCCTTGCCATCGTTAGCTCTACAGCTTCCCATAGTTTAAAAATGTATCTCAGTTAGCACTAAAGGCACTTTTCAAAGTTGTAGCAACAGGCAAATCCTATAAAATACCCTTTACAGCATCCTCGGCTCCATTAGAGATCGATACTCTTCCCGTAAATCCAGCCTATTTTCCCAACTCTAAAGATCCCTTCAAATTTGGCACTTCTGCTCGTGTGGGCACTTGGCCAGCATTTTCCCAGGCTGCTGGAATGAAGCGTTTTACCACAGTGCCACCCGGTGGGGTCTGGGCATCACAGCGGGCTGGAGAAAACGGGAATGGGAATCCCTGAGTGTCCGGAGTTGGAAGGGACCCCCAGGGATCATCGAGTGCAGCTCCTGAATACGGAGAATACAACGACTGCCTTGTAGGCAAGGAGGAAACAGAGCCAGTGAAGGGATTGGGGTTCTTCACTACTGCCTCAGGTGTGGCATATGGAAAAATAAACACATTATTCAAAGGAAGCACAAGGGTAGCACAGGAAACATTGGGAAAACGTGGTGCAACAACAGCAGGAAAGAGGAAGAAATGATACAAGATAAACACAAACATTGGAAGTCTTTTCCCACCTGAACGATTCTGGGATTTCTTTCCAATAAAACTAAACCAGAAGATGTGTTCCATCACAGCAGCCTCCGTTCTGTGCCCCAGCTTCCACGTGTTGGACTTCCAAGCCTATCTACGAGATGTAATTCATAGTGAAAAACCCCAAATCTGGGTGATGTGGCTGCTGCAGCCCCAGCAGCCACTGGCTGAATCTCTAGTTCAAGCCCTGTAACACTGCAACACTTCATGACATAGAAACAGTCTAGGAAATGTCTCTTTTGGTATGTGCAGGCTCCAGAAGGGCAGCAGCATAAACAAACAGCATCGCTTGGTCCTGCACATCTCAGGAGACACCGAGTTCATTCCACCCACCTCAGACCATGCCAGTGCCCACTGCCTGCCCTCCCTCAGCTGTGCCTCCAGGGGCAAAGGGACGATCCTGTCACATATTCCATAGGGGAAATCCCGTGTGTTTGTCCCACCCCACACCACATCATTGTTTCTCTCGTCTCTGCTAAGAACCATCGTCCATCAAACAGGCACATCCAAGGCTTTTCTGTGCAATGCTGGGTCACACAGCAACCAAAACTGTCACTGCAGAAAAGCTTTTCTCCCATTTGCTATTAATTCCTTTCTGTAGAAATCCCACGGAGAGGATGACCCAGGAGTGAAAACAGGAGCCCAGTACTGAGGATATTGGGCTTTATTGTCCTGTGTAACTCTGCCAAATGCATCAGCATCTGCCTCCAGTCGGTGTGTGCAGAGGAGAGGCACCTCCCAAACCTCTCCAGGAGGAATCTGCTCAGGACTGAGGTGCTGGAAGTACAGCTGTGGCTGACCTGGGACATTGGTCCTTCCAAAGACCTTTCAGGGGAAAGCCCAGTTCATGCATTCAGCTGAAGCATCTTCTTGATTTTGTGGATTAGTTTAATTTTCTGTTTCTTTTTCAGTGGAATTCAGACTTCTCTGGAGGTGGTCTGAGCAGTAGCTGATTGATTTCCTCAGTTTACTTGACTGATATCCTCAGTTTCTTCTGCCATACAAACTGAAAGGGAAATTCACATCTTAAATGTAAATTCACAGACCTGGCTGAGTTCTCTCACATCTCTCCTTGGCTCTGCCTGCAAAAATGTGCTTCAGTGGCAAGTTCCAGTGGAGTAATAAAAATATTTGCATGCATGCAATGGAGTTGAAAACTCTGAGTATCTGTGTGTTAGAAGTATCTGTGAACTATAAGAGGAGGTAAGTGATAAGTATGAAAAAAAAAATAACCTAATTTATTTTACTTTTAAAAATCCTATGTGGTGCCTCTATCAAACCCCCCTGTGCAAGGAGCAAGGATGTGCCCTGAGCAGCCACTCAAGCAGGTGAAATGTCTCAGCCTTCAGGCTGTAAATCAACCCCTAATTGTGGTTAAGACTAAGGAGGGAGTTTATGTAGAGATTAGTTTAGGTTTAATTCTCTGGGAGTTTTCCTATTGATTTGAAAAGGACTCAGGTCACTGCTCCAGGGTTTCCTCTGTGAAACATCCGTGTTTGATCATGGCTGGCTAAAGAATAAAGAGCTAATTTGGGTAATGCCTGAGAGAAGACATTGAAATGTGAGCAAGGAATAGGAACCAACAGAGTCTGTCCTTAAGCTCCCCTATTATTAGCATTTAACATGTGGTGAGAATAAATAAACACCAACTAGAACATGAATAAGTCCTGCCTGTGAGGAGCTGTGGTCTGTTCTGAGAGCAGCAGTGAATAAAAGCTGAGATGCCTGTTCAGGTGTGCTGGGGATCCACGTGGACTCTCCAGAGCCAGGTGGGGTGTGAGGACAGGAATGGGCTCTCAGCTCCTTCCTCACGCCCTCAGTGTGTCTCACATTGCTCAGAACCCGTTCAGAGAGAGAGGTGGCTCTTGTCCAGAGTCAATTATTAATGGATAAATTCAATAGAGAGCTTTAATAAAAGATCAGATTAACTCAGTTCAGGTGTTTCAAACATAGATATCATCTCTACATGAGTCTGGCTGGCTCTCTACGTGTCTTTTTGGTGTCTGTACTTATAAATCTGACTAATCCATCCCACCTTGGCTCTTGTATTCTCCCTCCTCTTACCTGGACATCAATGTTTTAGGAGATCAGAGCTTTGGGGACACCAATGCTTTGCTGTATTCCTGCTTTTACAATTGCATTTGCCACTAGGAAAACTAAAATGGCACAAAAATGTTAACAAGTATATTATTAGTTTGCAATGAGAATGGCTGATGCCACATTACTTTTCCAGGTGACATATAAAAAATCTAAAGCAAATGTGTTTGCTCTTCAAAGAAATACAGAGAAAAGCTTCCAGTGTTGGTATCATCCTCCCTCCTTCCCTGCCTTCCCTCCTTCCCTTACGTGTTTGAAGCTCTAAATTTGTTTAGCAAGTAGAAAAATACCTGTGAAGTCCATTTAATATTTAGAGATGATAGTGGCAGGAAAAGCAACTTCCTTTTCCATTTCCTAGCTGAGGCCTCGTGCTTCTTCTTTCCCTGAGCCTGTCCCAGCCAGTGACATCACCAGGAACTGGGATGGAGATGAATCGTTTGTGAAACTCCTGCATCTCCTCTTGGTCAGCTTTTCCCATCACATCAGTGAACTGAGAGAGAAGCAGAAGGTTTTCCTCTTGTTGAACGGGTTTCAGGTGTACTTGGAATGGGCCACTGCACTGAAAAGCTTTTCATTTCCAAATAATTTATTTTTCATTACGAAATCCATAATTAACCTTTAATTCCAGAGATGAGTCTCTTTAAAAAACTGCAAAGCTTTCTTTGCATCACTGTTCAGATTCACTCTGTTACATAAAACAGTTATACTTTTTCTCTCCATAGAACAAAGAGCTTCCTTTGGGTTCATTCTCATTCTTTTTCTTTTTTATTTTTACTTTAAAAGTAGCTTGGAAGTAATCATGGATGACCATGAGTTGCTCACTTTTATCAAGACACTTGACTTAATTTATTGCTCTCACTGAGGTCACTACCCAGGAATTCCCAGGCTGCTCTGGCACAAGCCTTGGCAGCTTTCTAGCCTTCTCCATATTCTTTGATTCTTTCAAAAATCAGGGCAATATGAGCTCACACAAGTTCTCCTCCAGCAGATGTAATTTGTTCTGACACCTCTGGCACGCCAGGGCAGCACCAAGCCTTAACCTGCAGACAGGGCTGCCACTTCTCCTCCTCCTCCTGGGGTTATGTCCATGCAGCTCATTTTCATCCATGTCCCCCAGATGCTGACAGACCTGCTGGGAGCTATTCCTCTGCACACAGAACTGGCTGGCAGCATCTCCAGGCTGCAGCAGCCACCAGCCACACAACCTGCTCTGCTGTGATCCCGGTGCTTCCCCTCCATCCCTCTAACAGAAAGGAAACACTCACGAGGAGCAGCCCTGGTGTGCATGTTAATCACCACTGTTTCATCCTCAGAAACTTGCTGCAAATCCCTTGGAGCCCTGGCTGGTCAAAGAGTAAGTGAGGCTCAGGGAGAGACTCGCCCAGCTGATTTTATTTTTGCTGGAGCGAAGTTCCCCACCGGCTGTCAGCAGCCAGGGAAGGCAGCGTTGCTTTTCCAGGCAGGCTATTGCAGCCCAAAATCTTAATTAGGCAGGTGGGATTTACTGCTGGTTGCACAGGGCCTGCTGTGGCTGAGGTGTCTGTGCAGGGGAGCTCAGGAAGGGCAGTGCAGGTTCCTGCACTGGTCACACAGTCCTCACCCAGCCACGTCCGTGGGGTTTGCACAGCTTACATCGGTGAAATAAGGCCTTTTAGTTACTGATGGACACAGAGCTTGGAGAAATCTGGCCAAGGCCCTGGCAAAAATAACCTCATCTTTGTTCCTGGCATCGCCACAGAGGCATCAAACACACCTGTTCTCAATAGGGGCATGAAAAATATTATTCTCTGCCATCTCCACGTTCTTGATCAAGGGGTTATTGATTTGATTTTGAATCCAAAAGAGTCAAGAAGATTCAGTACAGAGGCAGAGCTGCTCATTAACTCAGCATGTGTTTAACACAGGGAAGTCAATATCTGTGAGAGAATGGCTTAAAATTCAGTGTAGGCAAGTTTTAATGAGAAATTGTAGATAAAGATTGAAAGCATTTCAAAATGAGTCTGCTGAGAGGCAATGTGTCACCTAGAAGGTTGTTGGGAAGCAGAGGCAGGAGGAGCACTCACCAGATGCATCTGAGCAATGGATTTGTCCAGAGGGATCCCTGCAGGCTGAGCAGGAGCAGCTGATGTTCTGAGCTGGAGCAGGTGCCTTGTGCTGGACACAGAGATGGCACAATATGAGCCACAGAGGGAGAAGGGGAAACACACAAAAAACCACAGAAAAGGCACCCAAAATCTTTGGGTAACTGATGTCACATTTACTCAGGGGTATTTTATATCCACTTCTCATAATTATTTAGCAATTTACTGGACAGTTTTTTTTGTAAATCCGTTTTAACCTAGTGGGGAATATTTTCATAAACCCTATTTTGGATTGCAGATGTGAGTGTTCATGCTGGAAACCTCATTAGAAACATTACCAATAACATGCCATTAATGTGTCCAACAAAAAGAAATTAATTCTGAAGATGAACTACAAGTGAACTTCAGATAAAGGATTGTCTGCTGAAATTACTTTGTGATGAAGTGAATAGTGAATACTGACAATTTATGACAAGAAAATGAGGCAGAATTTCTTGAGTAAATTACTGGAGGGTTTGCTGTTGTGGTGGTCAGGGATTGCTGTGCTGAGGCTGCAGCAGGACTGTATTCCCGTTGAGATGAGTGTTTCCCTGCATTCCTCCCGCGGCTCCCTAGGTGGCAGGGGCCGCCTGCCTTGATGGAGCTCCTACCCAGGAAATATTTCCTTAATATTTGGGTCCCTGCTTCTGGGTTCTGACTGACACTGGAAGGCTGAGCATGAGCGTGAGGCTGGATTTGGTCCTGCAGTCCCCAGGGAGGAGCTCATCACTCTGCACATCGCTCTCTGATGTTTCCTCTCCCTCTGACAGGACCCCTGGAGGGCAGAGGGGCTCCAAAGCCAGCCCAGTCCTTGGCTGGGACTGAGCCAGAGGGGCTGGGGGGCAACTCAGAGGGGCTGGGGGGCATCACTGAGCCCTGGGGATCTGCCTGTTCATCTCCAGCCAACGCTGGAGCTCCTGAGTATTTCCAAATTATTTCCAGATTGTTAATGGCTTTTCCCTGCCAGAGGGCAGGGTTAGATGGGATACTGGAAGGGAATCCTTCCCTGTGAGGGTGGGCAGGCCCTGGCACAGGGTGCCCAGAGAAGCTGTGGCTGCCCCTGGATCCCTGGAGTGTCCAAGGCCAGGTTGGAGCACCCTGGGCTGGTGGAAGGTGTTCCTGCTCGTGGCAGGGGATTGGAACTGGATGGTCTTTAGGGTCCCTTCCAAACCAAACCAGTGATTATTGCACATCACTGACAAGTTTACTCTGCTGTGTCTTGGGAATTTGTCACACTGTGAACAAGTAACCAGCTGTTTAATTACACAGACACAAAGCTCTTGTTCAATAAGGAAAACTGAATAACAGCTCTAGTTGGAGTTAGTTCTGCTTTACTCAGAGCTCTCCAGTCCATGAGCATCTTCATGGATTTCAGGAAGATGCAATTTCCATATTCTGAGCTTCAGTCCCATTTTTTGTTTTCTCCAGGTTTATAGAGCCCCAGGACAGCTGAAACATTGAAACCAACCTAATGAGCAGCTCTCAACAACCCTGTGACCAAACCACAGAGGGCAGTACCACAGTTTGACTAAACCCCCACTTTTCTGGCCATGTCAGCAGAATTATTCAGGGATGAAAGAGCTGTCCACCATGGCTGGGCTCACAGATTTACAGCTGATCCCTCCCAGTACTGGAGCAGTACTGGGGGAGAGAAGGGCACACGGAGCAGCATTCAGAAATTCTCTGCATCAGCTGTGATCAGCTGGCTGGGTTTTTTGCTGAACAATATCTCTTGGTACTGTCTCCTTTCACATGGCATCACACAGACATATCTGTGACCTTCACAGATGCCACAGCAACAAAGAATAAGGTTCAGTTTGAAAAATGAATGTAGCAGTTCCAGACCTGGAGCAGACCCATGTGGCTGAGGCCGAGTCAGCAGAGAAAGGCTGATTTACAGACACTGCCCTACCATTACAAATAGTTTAAGTGAACTGTTACTGCTGTGCCAGGTCAGGGATCTGGTGATTAGACAAGAAAAAGCATGTGATTCATTGGAATATGTGAGCTTTCCCAGCATGGGGAAGTGCAGTGCCTGGAAATGGGCAATGGAACTGAAGAACATTCTTTCTGTGTTTTAAAATGGCACATGAGGATGTGCATTTGATCCCACCCCATGAAAGGCACTCAAGGATCACCACCACAGTAACAAAGTAATAATGTCTCATTCCATACCCTCTGGAATGTCATAATACATACCAATTCACCTTTCTGTCCCAAAATGAAGGGCCACAGCCCTCCAGCAGGGCTCAGCATATCCCAGGATTTATGAACAAACAAACATCTAGGATCACTGAGTCCAGTGGTTCAATCATTCTTTCACAGAATCAGGGAATGGTTTGGGTTGGAAGGGATCTGAAAGCCCATCCAGTTCCAACCCCTGCCACGGGCAGGGACACCCTCCACTGTCCCAGGTTGTTCCTTGAGCTGTCTTTGGGAGCTGCTGCTGTTCTCCTCAGCCTATAAAATACTTTAAAGATAACAATTCAATAAGTAGTTTAAGATTAAGGGCTGTCCTCATGTCTCTTATCTCTGAGTTTACTTAGCACTGAGATTGCCATAATAAAACCATTCATTATGCTCAAGATTTTCTTGGTTTTAGGAGCTGACAGAAGGAATCAGCTCCCTGGGAGCAGCAGGATGTGCCAGGGTGCTGGACAGCACCAGGCTCAGCTCGGTGTGTTTTACATCCGTGAGAACTTGGGGTGCATTCCCCAAACACAGTGAGTACTCTCCTCTCCTGGATTTTGGGACAGAACAGACAACTGATGGCTTGAAAATGATGGGAAACATTTACGACCTGAGACTGCCTTCTCAGTGAGCTGTGCTGAGCTGCTCCAGTGCCCAGCCCTGGCCCTGCAGACTTTCCCCACCCTCCCAGTCGGTGTGTCTTTACTTCCCTGAGCACCCACAATGAGATGTGAGGGATGGAAATCCCTCGAAAATCACTCCCCAAAGGCCCAACCCTGAAGGGCAGCTGGGCCACATCCCATGCTATGCATGAGTTCAGTTTTATCCTGTTAAATCCCCACCAGAAGTAATAAAATATCAGATGTGTTAACACAGTTGCTCTGAGACAGAGAGGGAGGCTCTATAAAAGCCATTTACTGCTGCTGTTGTGTGTGCTGCTCTCAGGGGACCCAGAAGCAGCAGCCAGTAAAGCACATATCAGCTTTGGAGTGTCATTGGAGCCCAAACCCAGCACAGAGCTTGGCTTTGCCTTTGCACAGCCCAGGGTTCCCCTCAAACAGAACTGGGCACCCCAGTGCCGTGGGTGTGAGAAAGGAATTACCCAGAGGGGCTTGGACAGCTCTGCTCTCCTGCCTGCTGCCAGCCTTTGGGGCTTCTTTCTTTTTCTTTTTTTTTTTAAGCTGATCAAGAGTTTGAAACCTCACCCAGCCCCACATGCAAGTTGTAATTAAGATCAGCAGAGCACTTTAAAACCCTCAGATAAAAGCAGGCTATAAATGCAACAGAATCCATTTCCAGGAGGCGTCAGGCAAGATAAGAAAAGTTCCAATCCCCATATTTGCATTTTAAGGAAATTTGAAGAATCTGGGACCTAAGTATCTTCTTGGATATTTTTAGATCTGGGCATTTCAGTTTTATTATCCAGGTCAAAACAACTCTCTGTACCCTTCACCTCGGAGGCATTTAGTCTCTGCTTTTGGACATCAGCTTTACAATGTGTGTTTTATGGTGCTGGTGTTTATTTGGGTGGTGGGTAGGTGTGAATCCACGTGTAGACATGCTTTTATGTTTAGTGTGACTTTAAAAATAAAGTTTCCGATGCTGCAAACACTTCCACATGCCGTTAACCATACGTAATTAATGCCATGGAGATTACTGAGGGAAAACAAAATGCATTCCTGGGGACGATGGGTCCATTCACTGACATCACCAAAGCAAGATTAACTAGAGATGTTTGTCCTGTAAACGCTCAGCCCAGAAATTCCCAAGTAAGTAAACTCGGAGTAAAAATTGCTCTTTTTTCCAGTGTCCATCTTGTTTTCAGTACAGGATTGTTTATGGGATTTTTGGAGTCATTCTGGAATTCACTGAGGCAGAGGATAATAAAATGAAATAAACTCAGGTCCTGCAATTCTGATGTCAAAACCCTTTTGGGGTGAAACTCCGAAAGTCTGGGAAGACCCAACAGCCACACGTGTCAAGGTCCTCAGAGCAGGACCCGGGGCCTTGTAGGGCCCATTGTCTGCAAACAGGAACATTAACACTGCTGTGATTTATCTACTGCAGAGCACAGCTCTCCCTGGGCTGCTGAATGCATCTGGACCAGCCTAATGAGCACATTCTTCACCATCAGAGAGGCTGTGGAGGGCTTCAAATATTTTAGACATGATTCACAGAGCCAAAAGGTCTTGTTTACTGATATGCTATTTATACCTAGCTCAATTAAACCTCTTTGGAAAGAAAAAAATTCAAGGATGCCAACACTGGCAGTGCTGTTGGAAGTGAGTATCTCCTCGTTAAAAAGGTTACCAAAACACCATTAATAATTTTGATAGACTCTGTTTACAGCCCTGTCTTTGTCCAAGTGCACCCCATGTCCTGCATGGTGCAGTTCTGGCAGCAGCAAAGGTTGGTTTAACTGTGTCCCAGTAACCATCAGCTCCAGTGAGCGGGCTTTGGGCAACCTCCCTGGGGCTGGGACAGAGCTGCCCCATCTCCCCAAACCACAGCCATGCAGCTCCCTCCTGGCAGCATCACCCTCACCTCAAGGTGTTTCCATCCCAGGAGGTGTCCAAGGCCAGGCTGGACAGGTGGAAGGTGGCTCTGCCCATGGAAGGGCCTTGGAATGGGATGATCTTTAAACTCCCTCCCAACCTAAACCATTCGAGCTTCAATGGCTCTATGAAACGTTCTCTGCTCCTCAGCTCCTCACAAACACCTGGCAGAAAAATAATTGCTAGTCCTCGGTGCTGAGGAGCAGGAGAGCCTTCATGGGTGGAGATGGACCATGGGGTGGGGATGAGGCCCATGGCAGGGAAGGGAAGGGTCACACAGGGGGCCAGGCAGGAGGCTCCACTGGGCTTGGCTCCTGCAGGTCCTGGCCTCAGGAGCCAGGAAAGAGGCAAACCAGCAGAAAGTCCCTTCTTAGAGAGAGGAAGAGATCTGTTGAAAGGAGAAAGCTGGAGGATAATTCACACCATCGAAATCTGTTCCTTGGAAATGCAGGGCTTTCAAACCTAATGGTTAAAAAGGTCAGTGTGAGGTCCAGTGTCCTGCAAATTGCCCTTTCATGGAGCTTCCACAGCGGGATGAAATGCCTCACCTTGACATTCACATCCATGTGTGCAGGCTCCTCCTGGGCCATGCAGCAGCCAAAGCTCCTTGTTCCGTGTCACCAAGCCTTATTTAACCCTTGAGCAAGAGCAAGGAGCCTGGGAGATGAGGAGGAGCATTCCCATGGCAGTGAACACTGGGAACATTGCCATAAAATATTGAGACACAAGTTAGTGGTGGAAGGTAAGGGCAATAGCCTTTATAGAACACTTTAAACTGATGTACTCATTAAATAACAAAGATTTTCTTCCCTTAATACACTATTAATAAATTCCAAACCATCATATCTTTAAAGAAATGTCCTTCAGTCAAGTGGAAAGAGGACTGATGTGGGTTTAGAAAGAGGCTGAGAGTGCAACAAATTATAAATGCTTTCTACTTTATCAGCGTTACAGAGTACTATTAATTTTAAAAATAGCTTCTAAAAACATACATGGCATACCATAATGGAGATGGCTGGGTTTCAATACATCATCCTGATGACTCTTTCCACAGCAATGAGTTATGCAGACACGGCCAGCTCCGGTTTGCAAATATGGTAAGTACTGGGCTGCAGGGAAAGTTAAAAAAGGCAGTTTTGTCTTTTGATTCAGGATTGGGCTGGGCTGGAACTTCCAGTGTGAGCATTTACAGATGAGCTCTGCGTGTGCATTGAGGGCCAGGATGGGACAGTCCCTCCCACCACACGTCGTCCTGCAAAACGTCCATTATCCCACCCAGAGCTGGAATCGGCCCTCTGATGCACATTCTGAATGATTAAAAATAAAGATGTTAATGGGAAGTGCTAATGTGACTGAGGAGCTCCTCTGAAGTGCTCTGTCTCTACAAGTTGCAGGGCTAATTGGCACGAGTGTCCTTCCAAGCTGCGTCTGCCTGGATGATGGAGGAGGGAGATGCCATAGCAAGGGCTGTTTTTACTGACTGCTTAAAGGAAAGAGACACATAAACCCCTAACTGAGGCCAGAAAATGAGTTAGAAAAATCCCTGGGTAGCTCTAACTTACATTCAAGCTTGTTTGTTTGCCTTTTTTTTGTTGTTCTTCAGACTGCAGAGTTCTCCACTGCTCGTAATGAAGCAATTACAAACATGAGGGAGGGCAGGGACCCCTTGCCCAGCCCTCAGGGGCTCAGGAAAGCTCTGCCATCCCCATCCCTGATGGCCCCAGGGTTCCTGCTCAGCCTCCATCTGGCCCCAGTGGGAGCAGCCCCCTGATCCCTGAGGATGTGCTCCCATGGGAACACCAGGCCTGTCCCAGTGTGTGACTGGGCCATCTCTGCAGCTCCTCAGCTCTTCTCCCAGCAGGAATTTTTGGGTGGATTTGTCACTCTCAGTCAAATTTCCCAAAGCCCCCAGGTCCCTTGGCTCCCAGAGCCCCCCATTCTGAACAGGGTTTGTGCTCCTCCACTGGGAATGCACACTTGGATTCCTCTCTCGTGACCCCTTTTGGTGCACCATGACACCAGCTCCACTCCCAGCTTCCCTCCAGCTGTGACATTCACAGCTCTTCTCCCCCGCTATTTAATATTGTCACTTCCCTTGCAGATAAGAATATTCCTCACACAGCATGTGAGGTGCTTCAGTGTGCTCCCTAGTCCCATTTTATTTTATTTAGTAACATAAGACTATCCCTAATTTAATCACCATTTACTGGTTCCCCAATTCATTCCAAAAGACCAGAATTCACTGAGAGGTAGAAGATTTGTTCTCTAAGGGAATTAGAATAATGGTCAGGCATTAGCACAAGCTGTAATGATAAGGTTAGCAAAGTCATTTATTTTATTTCTTTACCGCCCCTAAAAAATCAATGTGCCCACCTAGAAAAGGCAAACTCTATTTCCCTGTGTCCTGGGCTGTTGGACATCCTTCCTTTGGGTGTCCCTTCATCCCTTCCTCCCAGCCTTATCTCCTGGGCTAATGAGCTCTTGTCACCTCTGGGGACGGTGGCAACTGAGTCAGTCTGAGCTCTGCTGAGCCCATGGCCAGTGACAGGGACCTGGCCCTGCACTGTCATATTCCCAGTCCAATGAATCTCAGATGCAAACCCATCTCTCTCCATGACATTTAAGTAACACTGTTTCCTCTTTCCTCTCTTGTTGCTGTGATTACAGAGATAAATAATTCCTCTGGAGCTGTGCTGGATGAAATCTTTATAATGACAGGTACAAGGAAATTCCGTTGCCCAGATTTACTTCCACATGCTGCTATGGAGCTCAGGGCCATAAATCTGGCTTCATCTGTGGCCAACAGCCACATTCCAAACCCATGTTGTGAATGTGTGTGTGTGTCAGGCTGTGATGGATGGACACACACACTGCAGACACAACCCACCTGTGCCAGCAACTCTTCCTTCCTTCCTTCCTTCCTTCCTTCCTTCCTCCCTCCCTCCCTCCCTCCCTCCCTCCCTCCCTCCCTTCCTTCCTTCCTTCCTTCCTTCCTTCCTTCCTTCCTTCCTTCCTTCCTTCCTTCCTTCCTTCCTTCCTTCCTTCCTTCCTTCCTTCCTTCCTTCCTCCCTTCCTCCCTTCCTCCCTTCCTCCCTCCCTCCCTTGCTTCCTTCCAATAGCACCTTCTCCAGGTTACAACTCAGACCCTCATGTGATGCTCCTGTAAAAGCAGCTTTCCTCATCCCCAATATCAACATCATGGACACCCAATGCTCTCCTCAGTCACTGATGTGTTGAGCGGATTCCCATTTTCTGTGAGGGCTCTCCTCCCTCCTCACTCTGTGCCAGCTGTAGATCAGATGTTGGCTATCATCTCATATCCAGAAGAAAAGTCAGAGTCAAATCCAGTATCAGCTTAGCTCTCTTGTTTCTCCCATTATGTTGGGATCAGCTGCCACTATTCCAGAATATTTCAGCTCCATTCCTGATGCAGACATGGAGGAACGTTGTGCACTGTTGTTCCCAGAGTGAGAAATCTCCCTGAGAAGGAACGTGGTTGTTTCTGCTTTGAGCAAATGAGAAGAGACTTTTCTTTTTTCACATCACTGAATTCTGCGTTCTGGTGTTGATTGTTTTACTGAGCCTACAGAAGAGAATTAAAATATTCATACACTGGCATTATTTAGGTGGTAACTTGAGTGTGTCTCTTGTTTATATGAATTTCCCAGGAGGCAGATGTTTCAGAGACCCATTCAGGGAACAGAAATAATCCCTGTGCCTGTTGAACAAATGGCCAAAAAAAAGGGCCCTTGGTGGGAAGTGTCATTTCTGGGTGTGCTTCTCTCCATCCACACCCTTTGGACAGAGGGGTGTTGTAACCCCTCCATCCTGCTGCTGATCCACACCAGAGCTCCTCAAGGGAGCGACAGAGGAGGGCAGATTTCCCAGAGACAGGTCAAAAGAGTTACAAGGCCTTAAATCAAATTAGTGCCAGCATCTGAGTGGGAGCCTCGGGGAGATGAATGAGCTGGCAGCTCCCAAGGAGTAACAACGAGGTAATAAACAAGATTAACACAAAACTAATGGAGGAATGGAGATAAATACAGGGAATGTCCATGTAATGTCAGAGGGGTTGCATGCCAGACTTGGGCAATGTGTTTGAGACAGGCATAGGTAACTCACACCTACTAAATCACAGCCATAAATCCCACACGGTGTTCCCAGAGTGTGAATGATCTGCTCTGCAAAGAAGGGGGAAAGAAAGGCAGGTCACTGCTCATGATAAGAAGAGCTGCTAACCTAAGCTGCTCCTTTTGTTTGAGCTGGCTTTGGAAAGGCCCTGCAGCTGCTGGATGAAGCAGGCAGAGCATGGCATCCTCCAGTGCACATGGCATTCGGTCCCAGCTTCCTAAAGATGCTCCCAAAGAGGGCCCTGCACTCAGGGGGCCACCAAAAAATGGCTCTTGTAGCTTTTGTTTTGAAAAACATAGCACATTTATACTGACAAATTGATTGAGCTACATGCCAAGATGAAAAGGAGGTGGAAGTGGCCCTTTCCCTCCCTCCTCATTGGCAGCTCACACCAACCCACCAGCATCGTGGGTTTCCAGAGTGATTTCAGGTGTCAGATCTCCAGGTACGGGCTGAGGTCTGAGTCCTTTTTAGTTAAACACTGATTAAACAAAGGAGTTTGTTGGCTAATGCAGGGGTTGTTACTAACAGCCTATCCAGTGTAACAATTAATGGTTGTTACAAAAGCCTATCCAAGGGAAAAGTAGGTTTGTGGCTACGTAACCAGGCTGAACCTCTGCAGTTCTGATGAAGGGTTTCCCTGCTGAGGAAGCAGGGCTTGAGAATTTCCCTCTACAAACTGATTTGGTCAAATCCAGGCAAGGTAAGGGAGAACATCCTTTATTATGTGATCTGATACCTGTGGAAAAGGGAGCCAAGTTTCTGAACTGGCAGACGTTATCAGAGCCCATTTTTGTTCACTCTGCAGGGCCTCGCTCTCAGCACATGGATCTGGGGTGGCTTCCTTCTCTCTACACACCTTCTGGTGTCTGCCCTCAGACCATCAAAATGTAACCAGAGGATTCTTTTGCTGAACCTCTGGAGCTGTGGAGTGTGGCCATGCCAACGTGTGCTTGGTTCCAGCCCAGCCCCTGGCAGGTATGTTTTTATCAGCACGCACAGCTGGGTAACAATAAAGCAGATGAAGAGAGGCTGGAAGGGCTGAGGGCTGGAGAACAGTCTGAGAACAGCCTGAGCCCTGGGGTTCTGAGCTGTGCCAGGGCCCTGGGGAGCTCTGGAGCTGCTGCTGCTGGCACAGACACCCGTCAGCAGTGGGGCAGCAGGGATGGAGCTGAGCTGATGGGGCCACGCCAGGAGGGGCTCACAGGACCTGGCAGACTTTGGGCCCCTGTTTCAGGCACATGAGCTCATCTTGGGGTGAAATCCTCTTGAGCAGGTCATGGAAACTCTGCCCTCTGTGCTGCTGCTGCTGAGCAGCCCCGTGGCACAGCAGGGCCTTTCATTTCAAGGGCTGGTTCAGCTTGCAAGAACATTTGATAGACTGTAGCTTAACTATAGAGAAATAAATACTTTCTTTTCAATCCATGGTTGTTTTTTGAACTTGTGAGCAACCAGTTAAGCTGGATGGATTTAGAGAGGCCCTGCAGTGTTTTTCTGTTGAAATACCAGATGATAAGCACCATTTTTCTTGTGGCCCTGCAGAAACAAGACAGCCCAGGGTAACATAAATGTTCTTTTACTTCCTTCCAACAATGACCCATTTCTTCTTTTAGAGGCTGATTAATATTTATTACCATAGTAAATGGCAATTTAAATATATGGTGCAGCCCTGCAGTGTGACATTAATTTAAGGAAACAGGATACCTCCTATCAAACCACAATGGGTCCTTCTGCAGTGAAGAATGGGGGTGATATGGCAGCCTTTTAAAAGGAATTACTGAACCCATTCCCACGTAGAAGCAGATCATTCCAACAGTCCATTCCACAGGCAACCCCCAAATGAGGCACCTTCGGGTACACACTGAGAGTGGCAACAGAATAATCAGAAAGTCTGAAAACAATCACAACCTGGACACGAAAATCCATGTTCTCCTCGTAAAGGCCATGGAGACAAGTCCTTCATCCCCCCCAGAGCTGCAGGGTGGGAGGGCAGAACTGCTCCGGGTGTAAAAGGCACTTGTAAATTCTTCCAAAGGAGGGTTTGGAGTTGGAGTTGTGAGAGAGACCTTTGGGGCCGAGTTTCAATTAAGAAGATACTTTGCAGAGGAGGAAATCTTTGTTTTAGACTGTTTTTCTTTTTGAGATTCCTGAGCTGTTTTCAGATGTGCCTTTTGGAAAGTCAAAAGAGGGCTCTTAGTGTCAAAATGAAAAACACTTTAATCCATAAAACTACATACCAGACTCTAAAGAAGAGCATCAGATAAGGTTAGTCCTGTTTTGCTAATGGTTCTATTTTTTAACCACAATGATCTGCAAAATTACTTTGGTTACTTTTTTATTCTGGCATTTCTAAGACTTCTCCCTGGTAGTGAAGGTCTTAATGTCATAACATTCCAGTCCTCAAAGAAAGGCAACTCCAAGAGCCTGCACAGACACACACACAGAGGTGTCACCCGCTGCAGGACGGGCACCCACGGTCACAGCCTTATTTACACGCACTTTTGATGCACAGGAAGGGATGGGTGCCGGGTCAGCAGGTCTCTGCCAGCTCCCAGAGCCCCTGGGCAGCCTCCAGCAGGATTTGGGCAGCACAGGATGGCCAGTGCACCCATGTGCCCCTGTCCTGGTGACAGCCACACGCCGCAGCGTGTGCCCCAGCACAGGAGCTTCTTGTGCCGGGCAGCCACACCCTGACAGGTCTGTCCGTGCTGGAACAGCTTCCTCTGAGCACCACGGCCAAGGCAAAAGCAAAAGAAGTCCTTAACTCAAAATAAAAGGGCAAAAAGGTGATTCATTTTCTTCGTGGACGCCGTGTGTCATTTCTCGCTCTCCAGACGGGCTCACGGAGTTCCGGCTGATCCTCGATTTCCAGGGCTTTACTCACTACAAATAATCTTTTGATGATGAAACCGACTGTGTAAACTTTGGAAGAAAGACCCTGCATGAATATAGCCAAATTAGGAAAGCCCTACCATAACAGCTGTGTTCAAACCCACACATATTGCTGGTTTATTTTTTAATCTACATTACTGAGTCTATTTTCAACTACAAACGGGATGACTCATTTGATCACGACCACTGAAAAAACGTAGTGTGCTACCACAAAATATTTCTTAGAGTTGATGCAGTGTTTTCTTTCCTTTCTACAGCAGTCATATATCTCTTTAAACCAACCATGGGCAAAATCCGCCCATACAGGAATTTGGGTTGTTTTAGTCGATAATCAATAGAAAAGGAGCTGTCTGGACTTAATTCTCCTTTGTCTTTCTTTTTGATTAGTTCCTTCCATTTATTTTCCTGTCATTTCCCTTTGATCACTCTGCTCCGATTGGGAGTCCAGATGAAAATTTCTTAAAAAATATTTCAACCAAATTTTAGCTTTACTACTACATTCATGGAAGGGGGAAAACACTTAACTGAAAGCAGCTGCAGAGCCATATTTTCTACTTCATTTATCCCTTTATGTTTGTACCAAATAGAAAAAATTGAAAATTAGCCAAGAATGTAATACCACAGATTCTCTCCCTAGAAAACACAGCAGAGTTTGCAGTAATCTCTTTAACCACAGCACCAGCCTCTCCATCTGCAGCACACAAATGCTGCTCTCAGAGAGGGGACAGCCCTGTCCCACGAGGTGACCCTGAGATGTCCCTGCCAGCCTGTCGGGCTGTGACCTCAGTAGCCCATGGCACCAGAAATACCTGTAGGTTTTGGCCGTTTCCATTATCTCTAGACTACATTTTCAGCTGAATCAGTCAAGGACCCATTCAAGCAGCTCTTTTAAACACCCAGTCTGGGTGTGGGTGTGCCCTGGTACACACCCCAGAGCTGGGCTCGGGGAGCACATCCCCGGCCTGGGGGTTTGGGGAGGGGAGGAGGAACGTGACCTTCATTGCCCAGATTCAAAGGCAGAAGGGCTGGAAAGTGCCTTGCTCCATTCCTCAAAGCCATGGCTGAAACCATACGAGTGGCAGGAATAGAAATGAGAAACAAAGCTGCAAACCCAACTGAGTGAGACCTTGCAACATCCATCTCAGAGGGCGCAGACTGGGACCGAGAGACGGGTACTGCTGAAAGGGTTTAAATCCCAGAGAGCGATGCCCTCAGAGAGGCTGCCCTCCACAGATGACCTCAGATGTCTTTTCCTGTCCTCAGTGTCTCCAGTACACTGCTGACCTTGCAGACTGATGAGGACAAGCTCACAGGAGATGGGGAGCCTGGATTCACCTTCAGCAGCCGGTCAGAAGCAGCAGGAGCAGTGCTTGGATCACAAACCATTGCTGATGCTGATCTCTCGATTCCAGCCACAAACTGCATTGCCCATGGGGGAGGCTGCTGCCTCTGGGGCTCAGCTCACCCAAGGGCACACAGCCTGGTGTCACCTCTGCAGGAATAGTTTTGTGCTGATAAAAGCTGCTGATGAATCAACAGGAAGCCGAAATCCCTGATTCTCATAAGTGAGCATCTTTGTCCATTTGTAGGTAGTTTTTGGGCAGTGACTCCTGCAGGGATTGAGCTGTGTTTAGTCACAGGATGATTGTGTCTCTTCCTAGCAGAGAGCTAAGTATAGCACAGCCTCACTGTTCAGAGGCTGTCGGTGATAACCAGCCCTGGCATCCATCCCAGGGCTCAGCAGGAGCAGCCAGGTCCTCCTTGGAGCCAGCTTTACCTCACCTCCACCTCTACCTGCTCTGCTCCACAACTGCTGGGACACCGGAGCAGATTTCATCCTCAGAGGCAGCATTTGTGGCTGTTTATTCCTCTTTACTGACAACCTGAAGAGTTCAGAAACCTAGAAACTAGAACAGTCCCCAGCCAGCCTGGCTGGCTTTCTCATCCCAGGGAGTTCTCACCATCAGGGGCTTCCCAAGGGGGTTCTGAACATCAGGAATAAGCTGTCCTTGGTGTGTGGCTTCTTGCTCTGGTTACACTTCACTATTGCTTGTTACGATTTATTGGTGTTATCACTAATTACAACACTTCTAGTCATATTTTGTTGTAAATGTAAGCATCTAGGATGGTTTTAATTCTTATTCTAATCTTGGGTTTGTTGTCTTCCAGTATTAAGTAATGACAGAGCCTCATTACACCCCTGGAGCTGTTTCCACACTGATGGAAAATCTTGGCTGCACTGGGAGTGCCCCATCCCACCCCAGCACCTGGAGCTTTGTAACTGCTGCTCAAAACTAAATCCAAGAAACAAAACCCCCCTAAACCTGGCACTTCTGCAAAGAACATCTCCCTGTGGCACAGATTTGCCCCCCCTCCCTCCCAGACAGACGTTTCCCTCCACGCTTGTCCAAAGCACGGTCTGAGCTCTGGGCAAACACAGGAGCCAAAGGGGACCTGCCACAGTGTCCCTGGGGTGGGTGACAGTGGGGACCTGCCACAGTGTCCCCGGGGTGGGTGACAGTGGGGACCTGCCACAGCCACAGTGTCCCTGGGGTGGGTGACAGTGGGGACCTGCCACAGTGTCCCTGGGGTGGGTGACAGTGGGGACCTGCCACAGTGTCCCCGGGGTGGGTGACAGTGGGGACCTGCCACAGCCACAGTGTCCCTGGGGTGGGTGACAGTGGGGACCTGCCACAGTGTCCCCGGGGTGGGTGGCACCAGGGCAGTGCCACCTCTCCCGCTGGGTGCTGGCCCATCACCCTGTGTCTCGTGCCACCCTGAAATCCCTTTGTAAGTTCTTTCCTATGTCCCAGGTGGCCACGTGCGTGTGTGCGTTGGGAAAGGGAGATAATGTCACCCCATTGCCATGTCAAACGTTTCCTGGGGCTGCCAAGCTCTTCATGGGTTTGAAAAACAATATCCCTGTGCTGTTTGTTCCCTCTGCTCTCTCCCAAAACGCCTTTGGAAGGTCAGGTTCAAACAACTTCTGCAGAGGGACTTCACCTCTCCAGAATTTCTCTTCTGTTTTTGCTTTTTAAACCAGGTTTGGTTTTAGGATGTTCAAATACCTCTCCTAAAAGTGAGCAGACATTTGCTCAGGGCCACGTTCCTGCTCTCTGGGGGGAGCACAAGCCCCTGCTGCTTTGGCCTGTTTGCTGTCCCCAGCCTATTTGGCTCCATCCCCGTTCTCTCCCTGGAAGAGAGACTCCCTTCTCCCTGGTGACCCCAGAGGCACTGCCCACTCCAGCCTGTGCCAGAGGGAGAGAACACTCCCAACTGTACTGCTTCATTTCAGGGAAGCACATCCAGCTCCAAATGACCCTGGGGTGTCTGTGTCCCTGCTCCCCCTCTCTGCAGGAACGCTGCCAGAAATCTCACAGAAATGGCCCAGCATGGGAGGGGTTAAACCAACACTAGAGTTTAGGATTCAGTTTTCTCAGATTGCAGTCTCAAGCAGGCAGTTCAGCTCCCAGCTGGGGTTGTGCTCCCCGATCCCAGATCGTGAGGAGCCAGCTGGATCCTGGTTCCTGTTATTTCAGCATGGGTTTTTCCTGGACCCAGGCACAATGAAGAAGGGAGAATGGTCTGTGTCAGTGGGAAGTGGGGAACCAGGGAGAGAGCTGGGAGCACGTAGAGCCCTCTAACCCTCACCTGCACAAAGAGGCTTTGTGCTGGACCTCCCGGACACAGCAGGAGCAGGCAGGAATGTTTGCTGGAGCAGGCAGGAATGTTTGCTAAAGCTGTAAAGAACTCACCATTTCATGTAAAGAAACCCTAACAAACCCAAAAGGCAATAGATCGTCATTCAGTGCTCAACATCC